>NC_056445.1:17656948-17956948 GCF_018296145.1 Oncorhynchus tshawytscha
TGGACATATACTTCACACATAAGGACACTAGGGGCACACAAAGTTACTGTTGGGTAAAATAGTTCAGCCACAGATTAACTGTCATCATATATTTAACTTAACACTTTAAAACTGGGTGAGCCTTTTTTTATCAGATTACAGATTCACATGTTTATCCATCATTTATTTACATAACGGTATCCATATACTATCTGACCCGAGGACTGTAGAGCACCTGTCTACAACTTGGAGCCAGTCTCCTCAGCTGAGAATGGATGTTGTCAGGTACTGGACTGTCCTGATCGTCAGAGGTTATGACCCCAACACCTCGTACCAGAGCCTGCTGGGTAAGGGAAGCCAACCTCCTACTTTTATCCAATCAGGGCGATGGGCATTCCCTCCTGCTACACATACAGGTAAAATCATCATGGTTACATATTTCAACACGCATTCAGTGGCGATCAGTTATAACGTCATAGAACTGTAGATATACCATCCGTAAATAATGTAGCTATTGTCTCCATTCAATCCAGAGCAGAGAGAGGTACACAGCAACATGGCCTTCATGACTGAGTCCCAAAGTAACGGCAAAGGTAATTATTCATCACTGATAACAAATTGATTATTGAAGATGTCTTAGTGATATGTTACCAGTCATCATCAGTGATCCTATGTGACCAGTGATGATTATGACTGTTTTTGTTGTTTGTTCCCCACCTGTAGAAGATGGTTGTCAGTGGGATCCAGGTGTGAAAGGGAGAGTGGAGTTGTTGGTCTCTGAGTTGCTGCTCTGTCTGAACAGGAAGGGGGAAGCAGAGCGGATCCTACTGCAGGCTGAGAACACCCTCACACAGGTAAGTTAGACCCACCACTCACTCTTAAAGGGAAACTTTATTTTCTTTAGTTTTCATTAGTCCACTGTCGATACTGGGTACATCATCATGATGATGAAAAATAAAACTTAACTGCTGACATGCAAAACATTTCAGGACTATATAAACAGTGGACTAATTTAAAAAATACAAGAAGATAGTTTTGAGTGGATTGTCCCTTTAAATCCTAGCCACGATGCTAAGACTTTGCTTTTACACTGTAATTGCTCTAGTAATACCATTTTATGTTCCTAGTGTATAGACTCACACTGAATTATGAAAGGCTTTCATACAGCCTGCTGAAATGATCGCTCTGCTTCCCAATTTCTTTTCATTTCAGGCTGGTGAGTTGGACAGAGACGGGGAGAGTGTGATGTTACTGCTGACAGTGCGGCAGACTTTGGCTGAGCTCTATGTGGAGACGGACCAGCACAGAGAGGCAGAGACGTACTGTAGATCAGCTCTGGTGACCGCCCAGACTCTCACCGCTACCTGCCTTGAGAGACATGAGAGGATCACTGTTGGAAAGGGTATCTGTCCAGAGAGTTGGTGCACTATGGGTCTCATGTTTTTAAATAATCAACCTGATGATGTATTGTTTCATTCACAAAGTAAGTAAATGCTTTTAGTGTGCTGAAATGATATGTATTTCATGTTTCACCCCTATCAGGTCAGTTGCTTTGTGTGCTCTGCCAGCTGCTGTTTGCAGACGTCCAAACCATCGAGGCCTCTCAGATACTCAGTGACATCATCAATATGGGACACCACAAACTCCACCTGTGTGCTCAGGCCACTGTATCACTGCTCTGCGGGATACACAGGTGTGTATTAAATAGCATAAATAGGTATAGTCTCATGCGTGACGCTTCTATACTTCATAGGTTCAGCTACAGGGGTTTCTATGTCTTTTGCTGTTGTTAGACCTAAACACATGTGAATGACTTTTGGTACTATATGTCTCAATTTAGGCAAGCTTAGATTAATGTCATGATTTTTTAAAAATTTATATGTGACAGACACAGCCTGCAAGACCCACATGGTGCTGAGAAGCACCTCCAGGTTGCCTTGAAGACCAGGAGGCGCTGGTATGGTAAAGAGCACCCTCTAGTGGTGGAGGTGGAGGAGTGCCTGGCAGACATCTTGGCCGACACCTGCGCTGACACAGCAGGGTGAGACTACTCTTCTAGTGTTCTTCTGGTTCTTCTTCTCCTCTTTTTCGTCATTAATTGTGTCCTCCATTGTCTCCTCAGTAGTTTCTTCTCTGTCATTGTTCTCCCTCTTCTTTCTCTTCCTCCTCCCATCCGATCCTCAGTAGTTTACTCAGTCAGTCACAGTATATGAATGTCACAGTGTGGTGAAGATGTGACGTGTTCAGGTTGAGGCAGAGGCTAGCAGTGGAGCTGTATCGACACACGGTGCACGTCAAAGACCAGGACATGAAGCTTTGTCCCCCCGCATCGCCGTGTCTTCAGGCGAAGGGATGCAGCCTCGCAGTCACCTTGGTCAAACTTGGTAATTGTTTCATTTTTCAAACAGAAGCACCACAACTCTCAATCATTCTTACACTTTTTTTCTCGACTGTTAGCAACTGCACAGAGTGTGATATGTTTAGCTTGTGTGTGTCATGGCAGGCAGGCAGATATTTCATGGCTCCGGTAAGACAGAGAGTAGAGAGGCTGTTGAACTGCTGCAGAGAGCTCTGGACCTGTATATCTGCTTCCTGGGGTCTGATCACACACTGACCAGAGACTTACAACAGTAAGCCTTCTTCAGCTCCTACGCAATATAAAATGCTAACATTTTCTTCTTGCATTTTCATAGGATCTAAGAGAAAGTTACAGGTCATTGGACCTAACAGAGTTGAACTTTGTCCTTTTAGGGTTTTAAACACAGAATCCAGGAGACCTCTGACCCCTCAGGTCCCCAGGTCCAGACCCCTCTCCCACCTCTCCACTAGGGGACTAAGCAGTGGGACCAGACCCAATACAACTGCACCCCTCCACTCCCATCTGGCCTGGTACAGGGGCACCACACACACCCCTCTGGACCCTTCCGTAAACAGATCCCTGTCAGCCCCATCCAACAAGTCCCGCAATACACAGCCAGAATTGAAACCAGAACCAGTGGAGTACCAGAATCACAACAACAGACAGAACCGACGGTCTTCTTCTCCCAGGACCTGGTCTGCCTTCCAGACCACAGTGTTCGGGCCACAGAGTGACATCAGAAACCTGATCTCAGAACTCAAACCCAGTCCTGCTTCAGCACAGGGCTTTCGTTCCATAGACAGGACCCAGGTGCTGCATAGGGCAGGCTGGTGCCACCTACCAGGCAGGTACGTTCTAGAGGAACGGACAGTAACAGCTTTGAACAGAGAGATTGGATACCCTTTGCACACACAGAGATGCACACCTCTGGTCAGACAGACAGGCCAGGGACAGGGAGGAGAACAGAGCTGGAGAGACAGAGTGTCTTATTCTGCCAGGAAGCAATAGAGAGAAGAGAAAGATCTAAAGAAGACTGCTCTCATGGTGACCACTGAACTGTTTGAGTGTTTAATCTTTTACCACTTTTGATACCAATCAGCTGTTTTCTTTTAACAATTGAAATTTGTCAAAATACATATTTTTTTTCAAATAAATTAAAATATAATTTTTGCATGTTTAAATGGAGTGAAATGACTCCTATTTTGTATAGAAAATAAATGATTTGACTTCACTTCATGACGTCAAATGAATCGATCCTTTTTTGTTTTCTGTAGGGTTGCATCTCAATATTGATCAAATGTTTTGTAAGATGGTTTAGCTCCTCATCCTGTTGTGCAGCAACATTGACCTTTTCTCTCAGAAGGCAATACTTATAGTATTTCTAGGACCCAAAAGTGGGTGATGTAATCAGCCATTGTAAGCACTAGTAAACGATGTGAGTGAAAGCATTAATTGAGCAACATGTTACAAATGCTGTGAAGTAGGACAATGCCGGTTTGGACCTTTCCATGTAATGTAGAGTTTGGGTCATGAGTTCAAAGGTGTGTGTTTGTGTAGAATTGTGTGTGTGTCACCTTTAATAGGGGAGGGCGGGCTCGTGGTAGTGGCTGAAGCGGAATTAGTGGAGTGGTATCAAATACATCAATACGATCGGAATGGTTCATGCCTCGGGCAGGCAGCGGGGTAACTGACCAATAGGAACCCTACAGGTGTTGTGCTGAATCTCCCCCTCTTCGGGTGAACGCGCACAAACTCAATTCTTCATTGCTGCGACTTGCTTGCTAGTTGAGATTTCACTAGTAATGTCTGCAGTTTTCAGTTTGCCTATTTGTTTCAAGTGTATTAGTCAAGAAATAAATCTCTCTGCCAAAATTAATCTCTCCCATGTCTTATTCAACTAGTAGTAGTTCTGAAATGTTTATTGCTTACCTACATTTGACTCTCTCCTCTGTTTAATATAACACACATACATTAATTATTAATTTCAGTTGCCTATCCTGACGTGAAGTTGGTTCCCTAGAAGGTATTTGACTCTGATGTGTGCACCAGAAAGTATTTGACTCTAGTGACAAAATTCTGGAAATTAGAAGGGAGTTGGGGGTTCGACAAGGCCTTTTCTTGCCTGACGAACCCCCCCCTTCTATCTTGGGACTGCAAGGCCTGGCACACTTCATAATCATTTTGGTAGCTCATGTTGACCAGTAGTGTGTGCCACAGAATGTCAAATTAGAGTATAAAGAAGCAAACATTTTATTTTAGAAGCACTTTGTAATGTTAAAGCAAATAAAGATAATACACAAATATTATCACACAATAACACAAGTAAATACAAGCGTATCATTACAATCTTTATAATCCACAACTGAGATGCAGATAATATACCGTATGTTTTTCATAGCAGTGTGGCCATATCACCTTATAGTCAGAAGAAGAATGAGTGTGTCTGTTTGTGTATGTGGTATATATTGGATTTTGGACAAGCCACAGTGATGGAAAATAAATCAGTTCATTCTGTCTTTTTATTGTATATCATGATATCTGTGAGGCAAGACAATACCATATATTATGATTAAAAAGACAACGCAAACCTGTTGTATCATTTGAGGTTAACTAAATGTAGAAATAAAGACTGGGAGAATAAATGAGGATTAGGGAAGAATCAATGTACCTTTAGCAAATCAAATGTATTTTTAAGTTATCAATTTGTACAGTATATGCTGAAACCATAAATACATGTTATGGTAAATGTCGTATTACATGATGGAATCTACCATATTCTAAAATGTAACATACAGTATATTATATGCAATATGATAAGTAGAAAATGGCTACCTAACCTGTTCAATGCTAGAGTAAAGCACAACAAACATTGTTTTTATTATAAACATAGAGCAACTGTCACGCCCTGACCATAGAGAGCCTTTTTATTCTCTATTTTGGTTAGGTCGGGGTGTGACTAGGGTGGGTAATCTATGTTTTATTTCTATGTTGGCCTGGTATGGTTCCCAATCAGAGGCAGCTGTTTATCGTTGTCTCTGATTGGGGATCATATTTAGGCAGCCCCACTGTGTTTTGTGGGATCTTGTTTTGAGTTAGTGCATCTGGCACCTCAGATGTCACGGTTCGTTGTTTGTTTCTTTTTGTTTGGAAGTTTTGCGTAAATAAATATGTGGAACTTTAATCACGCTGCGCCTTGGTCCATCTCTCCACACAACCATGACAGAAGATCCCACCAACAAAGGACCGAGCAGCGTGAACATGAGGTGAGGAGGTTTTGGACTTGAGAAGATGTGAAACCCTTCCTTGGCGGCAGATGGAAGGAAAAAAGGGAGGACCGCGACGACGCCAGGGTTCGCACCCACAGAAAGCCCAAGGACAACCCCAAGATTTTTTTGGGATGGGGCACGATGGGTGGTCGGCGGAGCTGGCGGTCGAGCAGCGGAGAGTGCCAGAGCCTGTGTGGGAGTCGATAGAGGAAGGTAATGAGAGATACCAGAGAGAGGTTTTGGCAAGGAGTATGCTGCAGCGCAGGCGCGCTGAGGAGCACCATCTCAGCCCGGTGCCGGCTCCACGCATCAGGCTTCCAGTGCGCCTCCCCTGTCCGGTACGTCCTGTGCCTGCTACCCGCACTCGCCCTGAAGTGCGTGTCACCGGTCCGGTGCCACCTGTGCCGGCTCCACGCACCAGGCTTCCGGCGACAGTCCACAGTCCAGAGCTTCTGACTATGGTTCACAGTCCAGAGCTTTCGGCGACGGTCCACAGTCCGGAACCTCCTACGACGGTCCACAGTCCGGGACCTCCTGCGACGGTCAACGTTCCGGAACCTCCAGCGAGGGTCAACGGTCCGGAGCGTCCAGGCATGGCGTCCAGTCCTGCTCCATGGCAGGAGACTCCCTCTGCACCGGTGCCCAGTCCTTGCACGGCATCCAGGCACGGCGTCCAGGCACGGCGTCCAGTCCCGCTCCATGGCAGGAGCCTTCCTCTGCGCCAATGTCCAGTCCAGGCACGGCATCCAGTCCCGCTCCAAGGCCAGAGCCTTCCTCTGTGCCGATGTCCAGGCACGACGTCCAGTCCCACTCTATGGCAGGAGCCTCCCTCTGCGCCGGTGCCCAGTCCAGGCATGGTGTCCAGTCCAGCTCCAAGGCCGGAGCCTCCCTCTGCGCCGGTGCCCAGTCCAGGCATGGTGTCCAGTCCAGCTCCAAGGCCGGAGCCTTCCCCTGCGCCGATGTCCAGGCACGGCGTCCAGTCCCGCTCCAAGGCCGGAGCCTTCCTCTGCGCCGTAGCCCGGTCCAGGAGCGACGTCCAGTCCCGCTCCATGGCAGGAGCCTACCTCTGCGCCGAGGTCCAGTCCAGGCACAGCGTCCAGTCCCGCTCCAAGGCTGGAGCCTTCCTCTGTGCCGGTGCCCAGTCCGGGTGCGGCGTTCAACCCAGCTCCATGGCCGGGGTCCTCCTCTGCGCCGGTGCCCAGTCCGGGTGGGGGGTACTGTCACGCCCTGACCATAGAGAACCTTTTTATTCTCTATTTTGGTTAGGTCGGGAGTGACTAGGGTGGGTAATCTAGGTTGTTTTATTTCTATGTTGGCCTGGTATGGTTCCCAATCAGAGGCAGCTGTTTATCATTGTCTCTGATTGGGAATCATATTTAGGCAGCCATTTCCCCCACTGTGATTTGTGGGATCTTGTTTTGAGTTAGTGCATCTGGCACCTCTGATGTCACGGTTCGTTGTTTGTTTCTTTTTGTTTGGAAGTTTTGCATAAATAAATATGTGGAACTTTAATCACGCTGCGCCTTGGTTCGTCTCTCCACACAACCGTGACAGCAACAGGTATTCCTAGTACAAAAGTAAATCAGTATCAAAGTGCTTTTTGAATCAGCGTTTACAGACAGCAAGGGACTGTGCAGTTATGATGCCTGCAGCTCAACTCATTCAACCAATTAAGCAACAGTACACAGCGAAGTCTTGGTGAATGTCCACTGAATCCTTAAAGAGAAGACAACTTCAAGAATGACACAATTGTAGATCACAGAGAAAGAACAACAGTTAGAATCCTGAACATAATGCGAGCTGCAATAGGGAGCCCGTCCAGGGTGCAAACCAGTGGAGGGGAATCTGAGAATGCAGGGAGTCCAGCAGGGTGTGAGTTGAAGTAGTCAAATATGGAGCTGACAAGGCTCTGACTTAGCATCTTGGGGGCATCGCTGCGTGTGTGCGTGCGTGTGTGTGTGTAAAAAATATATATATATTATTATTATCATTGTGTTTTGTGGGGGAGGTTGATAGGGAAGGTGCTGAGGGTGTCCTATTGAGGGGTTGATGGGTATGATGAAGGTGCTGGGGGGTGTGCTATTGAGGGTTGATGGGAATGGTGAAGGTGCTGGGGGTGTCCTATTGAGGGTTGATGGGGATGGTGAAGGTGCTGGGGCTGTCCTATTGAGGGTTGATGGGGATGGTGAAGGTGCTGGGGCTGTCCTATTGAGGGTTGATGGGGATGGTGAAGGTGCTGGGGCTGTCCTATTGAGGGTTGATGGGGATGGTGAAGGTGCTGGGGCTGTCCTATTGAGGGTTGATGGGGATGGTGAAGGTGCTGGGGCTGTCCTATTGAGGGTTGATGGGGATGGTGAAGGTGCTGGGGCTGTCCTATTGAGGGTTGATGGGGATGGTGCTGGGGCTGTCCTATTGAGGGCGAAGGGACCTATCGGGGGGGGGATTCTTCATGGAGGCACATTCAGTCATAGTTTTGTTTATTATATTATTGTACATTGATTTATTTTATTTGTATTTTTTCTATTATTATAACAGTTTACTGTGAATATGGATATGCACTCACTTATATATTTGAACTTTCTTTTTCACCCAGAGTACAACTTTTTTATTTATTCTTATTGGATTTTTACTACTGTACCTACATTCTTCCAAACTAAAACAGAAAAAGAGTTTTAAAAAATGTAGGAAAAGCCATAAGAGGAAAAAGCAGATGGGATGGGGGATTGGGGGAACAGTACAGGGCTCTGAAAACTATTATTGCTGAAATAACCACTTCCTTTTGTGACTAGAGTCTAATACTTCCTGTGGCACACATCAGAGGGCATGATAGATCACCAAAATGATTCTGAAGTGTGCCAGGCCTTGCAGTCCCAAGATTTAAGGGGGGTGGATTTTGTATGTTATATTAAACATAGAGGAGGGAGTAAAATGTTAGCAAGCAATAAAAATTTCAGAACAACTACTAGTCGAATAAGACATGGGAGAGATGACAAATTATGACAAAGAGATATATTTATAGACTAATACACTTCAAACAAATAGCAAAACCTAAACTGCAGACATTACTTCTGAAATCTCAACTAGCAAGCAAGTCGCAGCAATGAAGAATTGCGTGTGTGCGCGTTCACCCGAAGGGAGGGAGATTTCTGGCAGGGGGAGACTTTCGGCTCAACACCGGTACTGAGTATGCGCACAATAATACAATTCTCGTGAATGTAGTAGCTTGATTTAAACGTTTACATGCTTTGCAAGAATAACGATTTCCCAATTTATAATCTTGTTTACATGACACCTGATGCGATTTTGATCAAGCACAACATCGCCAATCAAAAGAAACGTTGTATCGTGTTATTTTTTTGGTAAGCCTGTTTGATTCTGAGTTCGGATATATAAAGTTTGTATGTGATAACTATTTATAAGATACTTTAAAATTTTCCGAAATCACTTAGGAAGCTTGCGCTGCTGGTGCTGGCACATGTTAAACTCAAAATACCGCTGCAGCACATCCACTGACGTAGCCAATCGCAGAATGTGACGACAGAACTGAAGCAACTCATACAATCTTTCCAGGTTTATATCAAGGTTTCAGTTTGGCAACATCCAAATTAACATGTAATAATAAAAGACTGAATCCGACATACAATGTGGAAGGCCTCTATTAAAAACCTATAGGATTACTTTTTATTAACAATAGGAAAAAAGTAGCGGAACTAGGATTCTGATAGAGATGACATGGGAAGTTCGACGTAAATGAGGTATTGCCCTATCCCACAACAGTGTCTCGTCTCTCTCTCTCTCTCTCTCTCTCTCTCTCTCTCTCTCTCTCTCTCTCTCTCTCTCTCTCTCTCTCTCTCTCTCTCTCTCTCTCTCTCTCTCTCTCTCTGTCTCTCTCAATTAAATTAAATTCAAGGGGCTTTATTGGCATGGGAAACACATGTTAACATTGCCAAAGCAAGTGAAGTAGATAATATACAAACGTGAAATAAAGATTAACACTAAACATTACACTCACAGAAGTTCCAAAATAATAAAGACATAAAAAAATTCAGAATGTATATATGTATATAGTGTTGTAACGATGTGCAAATGGTTAAAGTACAAAATGGAAAATAAATAAACATAAATATGGGTTGTATTTACAATGGTGTTTGTTCTTCACTGGTTGCTCTTTTATTGTGGCAACAGGTCACAAATCTTGCTGCTGTGATGGCACACTGTTGTATTTCACCCAGTAGATATGGGAGTTTATCAAAATCGGGTTTGTTTTCTATTTTTTTTGTGGATCTGTGTAATCTGAGAGAAATTTGTGTCTAATATGGTAATACATTTGGCAGAAGGCTAGGAGGTGCAGCTCAGTTCCCACCTCATTTTGTGGGCAGTGTGCACATAGCCTTTCTTCTCTTGAGAGCCAGGTCTGCCTACGGCGGCCTTTCTCAATAGCAAGGCTGTGCTCACGGAGTCTGTACATAGTCAAAGCTTTCCTTAAGTTTGGGTCAGTCACAGTGGTCAGGTATTCTGCCGCTGTGTACTCTCTGTGTAGGGCCAAATAGCATTCTAGTTTGCTCTGTTTTTTTGTTAATTCTTTCCAATGTGTCAAGTAACTATATATTTGTTTTCTCATGATTTGGTTCTTTGGGGTCTAATTGTGCTGCTGTCCTGGGGCTCTGTGGGGTCTAATTGTGGTGCTGTCCTGGGGCTCTGTGGGGTCTGTTTGTTTGTGAACAGAGTCCCAGGACCAGCTTGCTTCTCCAGGTTCATCTCTCTGTAGGTGATGGCTTTGTTATGGAAGGTTTGGGAATCGCTTCCTTTTAGGCGGTTGTAGAATTTAATGGCTCTTTTCTGGATTTTGATAATTAGCGGGTATCGGCCTAATTTTGCTCTGCATCCATTCTTTGGTCTCTCTCTCTCTCACTTGCACACACACGTACACAAACACCTACACGCACACGGACATTAAACTCCTATAGGATTCTAATACAAGGATCCAATTAGAATCCAATAGGATTATGCGTATCCTATTGGATTGTATATACAATAATCTAATAGAAAAATCACAGCAGTGTGGTGGATTCTGGTGTAGCGGTCTAAACTCCTGGCTCCGGAACAGATATGCCCCCTCGGTGACTCCTGTTTGAGCCAAAGCTCAGCCAATTGTCTGTGCCATTAATTAACCACTTTCTGTATCCGTCTCTATATATATATATGTACTGCTGGAAAAAAAACTATAACATAACTCTGATTCCCATTTTTTTTTTTACATTTTACCCTAGTAAAAAAAACTCACTTCGGACACTAGCGATTGGAGGATTAAATCAATTCGATCTCAACATTTAAATGACCTGGAAAATAACGGTACGCCTTGGAAAAAAATACACCCTTCTAGCTAGCTGACCACCGATTTTCATTGCAATTTATGTAAGTTAAGTTAGGTTTTGAGAGTTTTCAGTAATATATTTTATATATACACACATTTTGTTGAACACGCTGTATATTGTAAAATTCGACTGCGCGACAGACCGCACCATTTAATATCAAACTTTTTACCTAAATTATTCATACTCATATGTTAGTATTAAACTGTTATCTACTTTTATCTACATAAGATTCATCTGTAAAACAAATAATGAGACATTGTTTGTTTACAACACTGAAGAAGATGTTGGTGAAGAACCGTTTTTTAGAGTCTACAGAAAGGCGCACCGGGCTACACAATGAAAAGTTGACGGGCAAGACATGTATTGTTTTACTGGAAGGCTAGCCAGATATTTAGTAAACATTTCGGATACGAGGTTGGTGTCTCTTTTTTGAACAAAATTAAACTGATATATCTTGTAATTGAACAAAATAGTAAGGTGGCCAATAACTGCGGACCGTATACAGATAATACGGGACCTATTTTTTTTGTTAAAACGCTTATCAAAAGCTGATCGTAGACCTAGTAGTATTTCCACTGAAATGTCAAACATGATATTTGCTAACCCGTTAGCAACATTTTTGACGACACCAATAATTCAAAAACATTGATGGATTGATCACAAGATAACACGGTTGAAGGTAATATATGTCTTAAACGCTGTTGAAAATGCCGATTATACGGGGTACTACACTATAGGATTCCAATAAAAAATCCTGAATCCAAAAGAAAATCCGATCAGATTTTGGAACCAGTCCTACTGGACCCCTAAAGGATACAATCTGATCTACACCAAATTGTGGAAGAATGGTGTAGCATCCCTCCAATATAGTTCCAGACGCTTGTAGAATGTATGCCAATGTGCATTGAAGCTGTTGGGTCATCGGCTGCATTTACACATGCAGCCCAATTCTGATCTTTATTTCACAAATTTTGACCAATCAGATGAGGTTTGAAAAACATATTTAGTGATTGGTTTTAAATACCAATTACTTGGAAAAAATATCAGAACTGGGCTGTCTAAAGCGCCGTGTCAATTTATCGCTGAGCAACCTCTTGACACCAGCCGCTAACGACAAGCATAATCGTTTATTTATTATTGCACACCAGGTAGGCTACTTTGTTTTGAATGAAGATTTGTTTTGACATTAAAAGTTTACAACTTTAGAATAGCTTATTATGTTCTCCATTTCTCTTGATTGCCTTCCTCATTGAAAGTCAGAAACAACAATGAAATGTCGTTGTGGATTTTTGTTTTTGTTAAAACAAAGTTAAGATGTTCCATCCAGTAGGATGTTGAATAAATGTTACAATTTAAATTGTATACAGTTGTTTTCTACATTAGAAAACATTTCTTAATTTAATTCTTTATCTTCTCAAATGTTAATATATGAGATGTTGGGTAGTCATGAGGCACTCCCTCAAGTAGTACCTTATCTCAAGATTAATGACTCCCTTGCACAATAATCGTGAGAGGTTTCTTGGGCAGTTTATAAACTGTAAGAGAAGCCTTAGGCATGATATAGGGCCAGTTTCCTGGACAAAGATTAATCTTAGTCCTGGACTAAGAAGGGTCTTCAATGGAGATTCTCCATTTTAAAGTGTTTTTCTGTCCAGGACCAGGTTTAATCTGTGTCCATTCGTTTTCTGAAAAGTGTAAAGGGAAAGTAGGTTAACCCACAAAGGATATAACTAGTATCTGTTCATTAAACCAGGGCAAAATAATGTTTTATCAGCTGACATGAGAACATCATCCATGCAGAAGGTGGTTTTATTGTAGGGGGGACAAAATATTGCCTGATGACTCATACGGAATTTAATATGACTGCTCTATTGGTCATAATGGAGAAGAAATGTTAGTGGGTGAGGCATTTGGCCGGAGTGATGCGGATTGGTGGCCAGGCAAGAAAAATAATGTTGGCAGCTGGAACAATGGCCAGTGTTTTGCATGGCAGGGTGCCCCGGTTGGGTGGAGAGTTCACTTAAGGACCAATGGAATGGTCTAAAATGTTTAAACTCCGCCCACCCGGGGCACCAGGCCATGGAAAATGAACTCACTCACCCCTCTTTGTTTTTGGGATGGGACTAGCCTAGTGTATCATGTGTGGGGGAGGGTAATGGAGAAAGCCCTTGGGCAAGATGAGACTAATGCTACTGATTGGCTAGAGATATGAGAGCACTCCCTCATCTCTTTCTCTGCTCAGACAAGTTATTTGTGAGTGAGTGGTGAAATCAAAACCTGTATCAACATTAGAGAACATCTCTGGTTTAACTGCTGTGTCTCTCCACAGACCTTATTTGAACTCTTAACTGGCACATGATCCCTAACTCTAGTTCCCTAACTATCAGTTCGGAGTGGAATGTTATCACAAAACAGGTCTGGATTCCAGGCTATCCTAGGGACAGGTATCAAAGTTGAATGGGAAGTTTTTCCTGCCCCATATAGCATGGCGTACCATCCTGAGTTTAAAAGGGCCGGGAAGAAGCCTGGGCTCCAGGTGTGGAGAGTTGAGAGTCTGGACCTGGTGGCCGTGCCAGAGAGTCTGTATGGCGGGTTCTACTCAGGGGACGCATACCTTGTTCTTAATACCATTAAGCAACGTTCTGGGCATCTACAGTATGACCTTCACTTCTGGCAAGGTAAAACTTGATCTGGTCGGAATGACTGTATTTCTTGAAATGTTGTACAGTGTTTGTACATTTCAGTCCACTGATGTGTGCTTATGCACTTTTGCAATTGAAATCCATTCCATTATTTGTGAAAATAATGTTTGAAATGTGACCATTCATTATTTCTCTGGTCCTGCAGGAGATGACTGTACACAAGATGAGAGTGGAGCAGCAGCCATTTTTACCATCCAAATAGATGACTACCTGGGTGGCAAACCTATTCAGTACCGTGAGGTGCAGGGTTACGAGTCAAGAACATTTTCAGGCTACTTCAAAACTGGACTGAAGTACATGGTAATGTTCAAAAGCATGTAAAGAGAAACAAAGGAAGTCGCACAGTCTACGTGTGCTACTAACAATTGAATGTGTAAACCAACTTTTGGCACAGACTCTTCTACAGTGTTCACAGTACCTTCTACCCAAGAAGGAACTGTGTGCTGGGTAGAAGGTACTGTGGGCCAAAATGTTGATTTACCTGTTAAATTGTTGGATGCATATGGTATATATAGAGTATGCGATAATGTATTTATTTTTTACACAGTTTTCTATTCTGTGAGTTAGCACCTCCACCATCGTTTTGGGGTGTGTTGTCAGCTCGTGCTTTTTACTGGCAATGTTGAAAGACATTCAATAAGTTTGTTAAATGTATTTACTTATCTCAAGAACTCATCCACTTACCTTACTGATTATCTTCCCAATCTTTACCTTAGAAAGGGGGTGTGGCTTCAGGGTTCAAGCATGTGGTGTCCAATGAGGTTAAGGTGCAGCGTATGCTCCGGGTCAGGGGTCGGCGTGTGGTTCGAGCCACAGAGGTAGCAGTCAGTTGGGACAGCTTCAACCAGGGAGACATCTTTATCCTCGACCTGGGCAACGTGAGTTCACTGAAATCTATAAGAGTTTCTACAGCAAACTATCTACATTATGTACAAATCAAGGAAACATATACTGATTTAATTTAGTGAAATTATTTGCAGATTTTAGTGGAAATGTATTTGTACACTGTAGGCTAAGACTGTATAGTCATTGCCCATGTTAGTAAGCTGTTATTGTAAGTAATCCACTTTGAAATCAATACCGTTTTGGTCATGAATAATGTAAAATATAATTTGTACACGTTGTGCTATGCTTTAACATAGTCAACAGGCAGAGGAGCTACACTATTACACTTGGTCCACTGTACTGATAATCTTCACTCGTCTCTATTACAGGAGGTCTATCAATGGTGTGGTTCCAAGGCCAATAACTTTGAGAAGCTGAAGGCCACTCAGGTGTCAAAGGATATCCGTGACAATGAACGATGTGGGCGGGCTGAGTTGTACATATGTGACGAGGGGGCAGAATGTGAGAAGATGCTGGAGGTGAGTCATTCAATAAGGAGAAAGGGATGGAAAAAAATAGTTAATTTCTATACACTTCAAATCATGCAACTGTTTATATGCTTCCAATAAACATCTATAGTTAGTTACTTTTTAACATAATTGTGATAATTTGCTGTGAGATGCCTGACTCTCGTAGTCTTATTCCAGATTCTTGGACCCAAACCCGATTTGCCTGAGGCAAAAGCAGATGACACAAATACAGACGTATCCAATAGGAAGCTGGCGAAATTATACAAGGTCAGATCCATTTTCGAATTAAACAATTGAATCGTTAAATATTATGTAATAAGCAGTTTTTGAGCAGACCTTCAAATACCAATATCACATTGAAATGTTTTTTTCAAAAGGTGTCTAATGCCAGTGGGGATATAGGCATTGATATGGTAGCATCGGAGAACCCGTTTTCACAGAATGCCCTGGAGTCAAGTGACTGCTTTATCTTGGACAATGGCCCCAATGGCATGATCTTTGTCTGGAAAGGTATTGGTTTCTTCTCAGCAGCTGGTCTCTATGACTTCTTTTGACTGTAAAACCCCAAGCTTTAATGTTCCCTTAGATTATACACTACTTTTGAATACTGTTGTGCCTGGAAGTCACTTAGTTCTTCTGCCTTTGCAGTTTAATCATGAGTTTATTTGGAATAAAAACAGGTAAGGACGCTAACAAAGAGGAGAGAAGTGCGGTGATGAGTGCTGCCGAACAGTTTATCACAAAGATGGGCTACCCAAAACACACCCAGATCCAGATCCTACCTGAGAATGGGGAGACCCCTCTGTTCAAGCAGTTCTTCAAAATCTGGCGTGACGCGGACCATACAGTGGGGTTGGGAACCGCCTACGTGTCCAACAAAATCGCCAAGATCAAGAAGGTGCCCTTCGATGCCTCCACTCTCCATCACTCGGATGCCATGGCGGCTTAGCATGGGATGGTGGATGAGGGGAATGGAGAGAAGCAGGTAAGGAAAACATTTTTTCCCGGGGACACTGGGGTTTCCTGAGTGAACACCATATAGTATGATGGTAGTTAACCTTAAATATTGTGTTTCAAGGTTCAGGATAGTCGTGTCCTCAGAAAAGGGATACTTACAGCCCCTAAGGGTTATGACTGTGGGCCTGCACACCCACCAAAAAGGTGTCACAATCTCACAAACAAGCCTTGAGAAAAGAACTGCAAGGGGTGTTACCTTTTTTCCCATTCATGGACGACTACTAGTAAGAGCTGTGTTTACCTGTTAACCTCCATAGATCTGGCGTATTGAGGGAGCTGACAAGGTGCCTGTGGAGCCCTCCACTTACGGACGATTCTATGGGGGAGACAGCTACATCATCCTCTACAACTACCAGCATGGAGGGCGTAACGGACAGGTCATCTACATATGGTAAAGACAATGGAGATTATCCTTCTGGAAGCTTTTGTCCTTCTATCGTTACTGTATCTTCATAATTTATGTGCACCAGGGCTTTTGTTATATACTGTATCAGACACATCTAAACCAACTATATTCTGTATGATATAACCTAAGCATAAATGTATGTGAATAGCACTTGAAAAGTACTCCTTTTTCACAGGCAAGGTGTGGATTCTAGCCAGGATGAAATTGGTGCCTCGGCCATCTTGGCTGCTCAGCTGGATGACGAGTTGGGAGGAGGGGCAGTACAGGTGACTGGATCGTTTGATATGTCGCTGTCTGGCCCCGATAATACGGTCCAGATCATTTTTAATCAAGATGCACTGGATTACAGAATTTAACAATATTAGTCAGTTGTTTTGTCTGCAGACGCTGGATCTATAGGAATACGTTTCCATGGTCATGGATTGTTATAATATTTTTTTCACCTTTTATTTAACCAGGTAGGCCAGTTGAGAACAAGTTCTCATTTACAACTGCGACCAGGCCAAGATCAAGCAAAGCAGTGCGACAAAAACAACAACACAGAGTTACACATGGGATTAACAAACGTACAGTCAAAAACACAAAAGAAAAATCTATGTATAGTGTGTGCAAATGTAGTAAGGCAATAAATAGGCCAATGTGGCAAAATAATTACAATTAAGCATTAACACTGAAGTGATAGATGTGCAGATGATGATGTGCAAGAAGAGATACTGGGGTGCAAAAGAGCAAAAATAAATAAATAACAAAATGGGGATGAGGTAGTTGGGTGTGCTCTATCTGTTAGAGCAGCTGTCAGCTGCTCTGACAGCTGATGCTTAAAGTTAGTGAGGGAGATATAAGTCTCCAGCTTCAGAGATTTTTGCAATTCGTTCCAGTCATTGGCAGCAGAGAACTGGAAGGAAAGGCGGCCAAAGGGGGTGTTGGCTTTGGGGATGACCAGTGAAATATACCTGCTGGAGCACGTGCGACAGGTGGGTATTGCTATGGTGACCAGTGAGCTGAGATAAGGCGGGGCTTTACGTAGCAAAGACTTAGATGACCTGGAGCCAGTGGGTTTGGCGACAAATATGTAGTGAAGGCCAGCCAACGAGAGCATACAGGTCGCAGTGGTGGGTAGTATATGGGGCTTTGGTGACAAAATGGATGGCACTGTGATAGACTACATCCAATTTGCTGAGTAGAGTGTTGGAGGCTATTTTGTAAATGACATCGCTGAAGTCAAGGATCGGTAGGATAGTCCGTTTTACGAGGGTATGTTTGGCAGCATGAGTGAAGGAGGCCTTGTATGTGAAATAGGAAGCTGACTCTAAATTTAATTTTGGATTGGAGATGCTTAATGTGAGTCTGGAAGGAGAGTTTACAGTCTAACCAGACACCTAGGTATTCGTAGTTTTCCACATATTCTAAGTCAGAACCGTCCAGAGTAGTGATGCCAGGCTCTGTCGTAACCGGCCCGTGGGGCGATGCACAATTGGCATAGTGTTGTCCGGGTTAGGGAGGGTTTGGCCGGTAGGGATATCCTTTTCTCATCGCGCACCAGCGACTCCTGTGGCGGGCCGGGCGCAGTGCGCGCTAACCAAGGTTTCCAGGTGCACAGTGTTTCCTCCGACACATTGGTGGGGCTGGCTTCCGGGTTGGATGCGCGCTGTGTTAAGAAGCAGTGCGGCTTGGTTGGGTTGTGTATCGGAGGACGCATGACTTTCAACTTTCTCTCCTGA
Organism: Oncorhynchus tshawytscha; assembly: GCF_018296145.1. NCBI lineage: Eukaryota > Metazoa > Chordata > Actinopteri > Salmoniformes > Salmonidae > Oncorhynchus > Oncorhynchus tshawytscha. The sequence goes on from NC_056445.1 coordinate 17,675,129, forward strand.
GCCTGTACGGGAGTTGTTGCGATGAGACAAGATAATAGCTACTAACAATTGGATACCACGAAATTGGGGAGAAAAAGGGGTTAAATTTTTTTTTTAAATGCTTATTGAAATTCTCGATTATCGTAGATTTATCGGTGGTGACAGTATTTCTTCAGTCTCAGACAGCTGGGAGGAGGTGATCTTATTCTCCATGGACTTTACGGTGTCCCAAAACCTTTAAGAATTAGTGCTACAGGATGCAAATTTCTGTTTGAAAAAGCTAGCCTTAGCTTTCCTAACTGACTGTGTATATTGGTTCCTGACTTCCCTGAAAAGTTGCATATTTCGGGGGCTATTCGATGCTAATGCAGTATGCCACAGGATGTTTTTGTGCTGGTCAAGGGAAGTCAAGTCTGGAGTGAACCAAGGGCTATATCTGTTCTTAGTTCTACATTTTTTGAATGGGGCATGCTTATTTAAGATGGTGAGGAAAGCCCTTTTAAAGAACAACCAGGCATCCTCTACTGACAGGATGAGGTCAATATCCTTCCAGGATACCCGGGCCAGGTCGATTATAAAGGCCTGCTCGCTGAAGTGTTTTAGGGAGCGTTTGACAGTGATGGGAGGTGGTCGTTTGAGTGCGGGCCCATTACGGACACATGCAATGAGGCAGTGATCGCTGAGATCCTGGTTGAAGACAGCAGAGGTGTATTTTGAGGGGAAGTTGGTCAGGATGATATCTATGAGGGTGCCCATGTTTACGGATTTAGGATTGTACCTGGTAGGCTCATTGATCATTTTTGTGAAATTGAGGGCATCTAGCTTAGATTGTAGGATGTCCGGGGTGCTAAACATATCCCAGTTTAGGTCACCTAACAGTACAAACTCTGAAGATAGATGGGTGGCAATCAATTCAATAATGGTGTCCAATGCACAGCTGGGGGCTGAGGGGGGTCTATAACAAACGGCAACAGTGAGAGAATTATTTCAGGAAAGGTGGAATTTTAAAAGTAGAAGCTCGAACTGTTTGGGCACAGACCTTGAAAGTATGACAGAACTCTGCAGGCTATCTTAGCAGTAGATTGCATTTTTGCCTCTTTGGCGGTTCTATCTTGACAGAAAATGTTGTAGCTGGGGATGGAAATGTCAGAATTTTTGGTGGCCTGCCTAAGCCAGGATTCAGACACGGATATCAACAGGGTCAGAGCATTGGTCTGTAAAATTAAATTAAATGAGGGAAGGTTAGGTTTAAAGCCAGGTTTCTGACTCACTCTATGATTTTCTATCTGTTTCTACCGTGATGAAGGTGCGGGTGATCCAGGGTAAGGAGCCTGCCCACCTCATGAGTCTTTTCGGGGGGCAGCCGATGGTAGTGCACCAGGGTGGTACCTCCAGAGAGGGTGGCCAGGTCCAGGCTGCAGACACACAGCTGTTCCAGGTGCGGTCCAACCCTGCTGGCTGCACACGTGCCATAGAGGTGAGTAACAGGAGATGGAAGGTGAGGTGGGAAGAGCTCAACAAAGGATGTTTTGTAGGTTCACCTATTTGGTTACTCTTGGGGTGTATTCACTAGGATCCAAACGGAAGCAAACAAGCCGAAACTACACTAACACACCCCAGTAGATAGTTGAGTAGCAAGCTATTGTGATGTATGGTTGGTTTCTTGGTGAAGATGACTACAGTCCGTTTGCCATGGCAGAACTGTAGTTAGTACCTCCAGTGTACAGTATTTTCACTGCCTCCTCTCTTCCTCTCTCCACTCAAGGTTGATGCTGCTGCCTCAAATCTGAACTCCAACGATGTCTTTGTGCTGGTGACCCCGGCATCCTCCTTCATATGGGTGGGAAAGGGGACAAGTGACAGTGAGAAACATGGAGCTCAAAAGTTAAGTGACCGTCTAGGGGTCTCAGCCTCAGAGCTGGCCGAGGGTGAAGAAGCAGGTACGTTCCCTGTCAGCAGTCGAATTCGCAGGGAACTGGTGTTTAGCCAATAGCCACAGAATGTTACTGATTATGAGGATACAAGACAAAGCTTATCCATCAGCTCCATCTTCTTCCAGATCCACAATTGTATGTATGTGTTCGTGTGTCAAGATGACTTTTGGGATGCTCTGGGAGGCAAAGCAGACTACCGTACCTCAGCCAGACTGAAAAACAAAATGGACGTTCATCCACCACTCCTGTTTGCCTGCTCCAACAAAACTGGCCAGTTCGTTGTGAGTCTGCCCTGTTATAACTGCAGTATAGCACTTTGCTTCATTCCTGTTTGACATGATTTGAATATCCATTTGGACAAATTCAGTTTCCTCTGCTAATGAAATAGCCTTTGATCCACATTTTATACATAAGTGTGGGAAACCATTTCCATGTCCTCCTGAATGTGCAGTGACCTGGCCTGTTGTCAAAATGCCACAATACTATTTCCACAGATTGAAGAGGTGCCTGGGGAGATGACACAAGAAGACCTGGCCCCAGATGATGTCATGCTCTTGGACACCTGGGAACAGGTGACTAGTAGAGGGATTGTCAAGGTGCAACCAGGGCCACGTTCAGTAGCCGAACATTGTAGAAATGCCATGAAAAGAACCAAAGTGATTCCTTATTCCACGTGAGGGGCTTGTTTGTTCTACATAGCATATTTAGATCTGAACGTTCAGAAACGTTGCATCCTGCTGAACGTGTCTGTTTTTGCTAATAATGCACCCCTGTTGATTCGCTATTTTCCATGTACCCATCAGATCTTTGTTTGGATCGGAGGTGAAGCTCATGAGGAGAAGACGGAGGGTATAGCCTCAGGTAAGCAATGGTGGGTTTAAAACAAGATCACATAATTACCTGATAAAAGTGCCGACGGGAACTTATCTGCCGATTCATTAAATTAACTGTTCTCTCTTTCCTATTTCCTGTTCTGTGGTCAGCTGTTCGTTACATAGAGACAGACCCTACCAAGCGGGATAGCAGTACACCCATAGTGAAGTTAAAGCAAGGTCATGAGCCTCCCACATTCACTGGCTGGTTCTTGGGCTGGGACCATGGGTACTGGAGCAGCGATCCCCTTGAAAGGGCCATGGCTGGTCTACGTGTCTGAACCACTCCAGGGTGAGGTTTCCCCTAGTGGCAACTTCACCCAAAGCCTTTACTTGACTCATGTCTGCAACTAGCTAGGTATCCCCATTCCTTTCAACTGTTAGACTGCCGATGGATAATGTCTTCACGCTATTGCTGTTTCTTGAAGAGGGAATCTTAATGTAATTTCCTTTTCTTACACACTTAATACTGTTAGCCCATGTTTCTTTAGCAGTACATGTGTAATAAATGGGACATGGGTTTCTTTGCTTCTGTTCCATGCCCTGTCGAGTAGAGTTCAGATACTCCTGTTTGAGAATCTTGTGCAGATTGGGTTTCCATTATGACCCCGAGGGTATGTCATGTCTATTAAACATGCTGACAGTGGACAGAAACAGAAAAGCACAACTGGAAGCAGTCAAATACATTCACATAACTAAATAAAATGTATGATGCTCTGTTAATTGTAGTCAATCGCTAAGAGGCTTTGGTTTAGTGATTTTCATAAACATGCTCGCAATGGGTGATGACCGGCCAATCAAGACAGAGCAACTAGAAACCATTTATTCTCTAAAAAAGAAAAGGGACTATAAAAATGTCCCCTCAGTCAGATTTTGCAAACACACAATACACAGCTGGTCACCGGAGTATTCACCATATCCCCCCCACAAAATGCATTACATCAAAGTAATCGTTATGGGGGTGATGACATTGTAATGTCTTACAGAAAACCAAACTAACATTTAATTACAACTAAGTTGATCGTCATTAACCACAATGAAAGAGCAGGCACACAGCTACCGCCACAGGGAACTTAAGCAAGGTCCACGTGCTTTGTTTTTAACTGTTCTGAACCTCGCTGTAGTAGTCGCTGTCCTCATTATCAAAGATCTCAGAGAGGAGAAAGAGCTCTTGAGGATCGTTTCTGGACACCATCTCTCCTGAGTTTATCAGAACTTGGAGGCGCTCTTCAAAATTGGGGAGAACTCTACTGTTGAGGAAGTCGATGATCTCTGAAAAGAAAATACATAGAAATTAAATATGTAAATGGTTCCAGCAAACCATGTGCGTGCCAAACGGCACTCTAGTCCCTATATAGTGTGCCATTTTTGACCAGGGCCCATGGTCAAAAGGAGTGCACTTTATAGGGAATAAGTGTCACTTGGGACTATATCAAAGCTCTCTTCCCCAAAGTATTATTATATTTAAATAGTACAGTCAAGGGGGACATAGCAACATTTCCTCTCCCTTTATTTCTGGAGTGGCAGGTAGCCTAGTGGTTAAGAGCAAGGTAAAAATCTGTTGTTCTGCCCCTGAACAAGGCAGTTAACCCAGTGTTCCTAGGCCATCATTGAAAATAATAATTTGTTAACTGACTTGCCTAGTTAAATAAAGGTAAAATACATTAAAAATACTAAACAATGTCGTCACTGATTCACACTTATCAATTCTAACAAAATGCTAAAAACCCAGCGATAGAGAGGTGGTCTAAGCCGCTGCCTCGGGCTCCCAGGTACTGTGTACTACTGCTGTGAGCCTGGGTTCGAACCTGACCCACTCTTTCTGTCCTCTCCACTGCCCTGCCCTGTAAAATAAGAGGATAGTGTTTATGACAGTAGCGTACACCTACCACAGAAGGACATGCTCTGCCACATCGGAACTCTGGCTACCTTTAACCTGTAGTAGTGTGTCTGAATGTAGCGCGGCGTGACATCCCTTAAATTAAATACATACAAATGTTAGCACATAGCACTGCATTACAACACACGTACATCACACTGACATACACTGTTGAATTCCACACTCCTAGAAGATGGAAAACATTTGGAAAGGGTTTGTCATGCATTGATCTCAGTGTTGTATTCAGAGACTTAGACAATCCTAAAAGTGAATGCCAACCCAATACAAATCTCCCCCAGTGAAAATGTCACCTTTATAAACACAACAAGATCATCCATGACACATTGTCTAAAACAACAATCTGTGTTTAATAACAACCTCTTACCCAATTGTGTAAGCAATTTCTTCCCAGTCGATATCTGCAGCATCTTCTATCTGCATTGCATTCAACCTTGAAGGTCAAAAATGACATGGATAAAAATTCACCATGCAACAGTTTCACATGCAGATATCAGGACCAAACGTCTACCTTTTGTCCTGTGTATCAGAACAGTTCAGAAAGGTCCGAGTCAACGACACTAGACTGGGCTAATAAATCCTACAAGTAGCAAAAAAACAGATTCACCATCGCATAGATTGAATGGAAATGAACACACTTACGCTTTGATCAAATCCACTTTGCCCTGTAAGGATTGTGTGCCGCCACTGAATACTGGGTGTCCACATGCCATTTTGTGCTTCAAAACAGCCAACCTGGAAAAACAAAACCAAAGACACAGTCTAAAAAAATCAGACAAAAGTCCTGAATCTAAACATTTGTGTAGACAATTCAATGGGAATTGTTTATTTTCTAACATGACTCCTCAAACCCCCTGCCCACCATTTTATTCGACACTGGGACCAGTGGCGCGTTTCAACCGCCTGGCACACATCTGTCCAGGGGATGTTGTTGTACAGATGGTCTTTCCTGACGGTGGCTGGTCCACTACCAGGCTCTGCCTGTCCCACCAGGTGCTTCCGCACAGCTTCCATTAGTCTTTTCAGTTCTTCATCGGTCCACGCGCCTCTGTTTGCAGCTGAGAAATACACACCAAACAAAGCAGGAGCATTGCCCCAGGTCATACAAAGCAGGAGCATTGCCCCAGGTCATACAAAGCCAACAACCCTGCTCCACTTATCTTTTTGGGGAAATGATGTCCGGCAAGGATGTCAGAGTCAATATATTAAAGCTGTAATCTGTACTTGGTGGAACTGCCACATTTGTTTGGGATATTACAACAACAAAGAAGTTACTTGAAACACACCACAATTTATCTCCTTGGGCCATCATTGCACGTGTGATACCATCGTCGCACGTGTGATACCATCGTCGCACGTGTGATACCATCGTCGCACGTGTGATACCATCGTCGCACGTGTGATACCATCGTCGCACGTGTGATCGCACGTGTGATACCATCGTCGCACGTGTGATACCATCGTCGCACGTGTGATACCATCGTCGCACGTGTGATACCATCGTCGCACGTGTGATACCATCATTGCACGTGTGATACCATCATTGCACGTGTGATACCATCATTGCATGTGTGATAGAACTGCAGAATATGTACTGTGATAAAGAAAATGTGCCACGATGCTGGATATTCCTCTCTTCCGCTTCATCAACAAAAACTAAGGCGGTGGGGTGAACAATTCCCAACGACTTACACATTTGAGCGAAACGTTTCTCCAGGGACGATTCGCTTCGGCCAGTCAACTGTGAGATCTTCGCCCACTTGTTGCCGTGCAACGTCTGCAGTTTTTTCAAAGAGTGAAGCTCTTCTTTGGTGAACCTTCGGTAAGGAAATCAAGGAAATAATCATTCAAAGTGCCTCAATGTGTCTGCAAATGTTAGCAAACCATGAAGTGGTTCATATTAGAACAAGAGCACAGTTGTGAACACTAAAGAAAATGTAAATTCAATATTACAATACTTTCATACACTGTATTTAGAGGCAACATAACGTAAGCCGGGATAGCTGTTTATGACCGTGAGGGTCATTTCCTTATAGTAACTAGCCCTGTCTTACCTGCCCTTGTAGTTGCTGCCATCAAACATTTTCCTCCCACGAATATAGACTTGATGCCAAGGCCTGGGTATTCCTTCACCTGGAACAACAGGTTAGGACGAGGTGAGTTCAGTTTTCTGGGAAATTCCTAAGCATATTTTTTTGACCACTGTAGACAATGCTGAAGAACAGGGATGTAATGTGGATAAAAACCGGCTGTGTCAGAAAGCTCTCTAATCGAATTAACCTGGCTACAAGACGACACACCTATTCTTTCATGGAATCTGTGCTGCCTCTTCAATTTCTTGATATTTGCTTCTTCCTCTTTAAAGCGCTGTGGATGGAAGAGCTCAGAGCCACTCTGAATCCCAGTGAGAGACAGGAAGTTGTAGACATTACTCCTGAGTCGTTCGTTCTCCTGCGCATTGAATCTTCCACTTCGCAGGGAAAGGCCTGGGAACAACAGAAGATTCCACATGGGCTTAACTGGTTAGGTCTAAAATGATAAAACCTATGATAATACTTTCAGTCTCATCTCTAAACACAGTAACATCTTACATATCATTGCTACAATGTTACATAACGGCATGATAAAACACTCAAAAATATTGAACCATGAGTGACTGAAGAATAAGCTTACCTTGTCTTCGGAATTCCTTGAATCGATCAAGATCATACTTTATCATCTTATGGATCTCGTCAACCGACTTTGACTCAATGTTGGGAATGAACTCTTTGAGATCCTTCAGAGCTTGCCAGTCGTCCACACTGTAGCATAGTGAGGGGAGAAAATTCCAAATTATATTCTGGTACACTGCATTCACAAAATGTCTGGTTTTCACCAGCAAATGCCTCTGGGCGACTCCACAGTAACAAAGTGATGCGGGGACTCTGATTTTACTTTAAAAATGTCAAACAAAAAACAATGATTGCAAAGTTAAAGTTCTACAGAAAATTGTACAAAAGCACATTTAGTTGAACAACGGTGCAGATTCAAAGTTTGGTAAAAGAATGAGGGTTCGTGCAGCTGGTGCACTCATTCTGTAACCAATCTTTGCCTCTGCACTGTTTAACAAGTAGCTTAAATGAGTGTTTCGTAAAATGTTCAGTGGAAATGGTTAAACGTCATCATTGTGCCAAGATTTGTATGGTTCGTTTAACTTTGCAAACATTGTTTTTTGTTGGGCATACATTAAAATGAAAAATCAGAGTCTCAGCATCACTCTTATTGTGGAATTGCCATACTGTCAATGGTTGTGTTCACTTAGGAAATCACTCGTTCAAAATACGCTAGATTCACACTTCAATACAAGTGAACCAGGTTTCCATCTTCTCACCTTAGAGTTTCTTCCTTTAGGCAGGGTTTGTTGTGTTGGGTCCCTGTCTCAATGACTGAATGGGCGCCCTCCTCTGTCTCACTGTTTGTTCCAGCATCATGAGTCCTGTTGTCATTTGGAACAGCTAAATCAAAAACATCTGCTGCAGAGTGGACACTGGCCATTCCCTTGTCTGACGCTCTGCGTAGTTTTTTCTTTCTCCCGCTGCCCTCCACAGCTGTAGACCCTCCATCTGATTTCGACCTCTTTGACTTCAATTTTCTTTCAGTTTGTTCTTTTATACCTGGAAGGTCTGCTTTATCTGGACAATCATTCAGTTCACTCTCTCCGTGTTTTTTCTTATTTTGTTTCCTCTTCTCTTTTACGTTCTCCGCTGCCTCAGTTACCATACGTTCACCACTCTTGACTGTTTCAGTGTGCAGTTCTATGATTTCTGGATCCTCTGCTGTTCTTGAAACTGTCAGACAGCTTTCCGCTCCCTCAAGTTCTGTTTGTCTGTTCTTGTGCTTCTTCTTACTCTTTCTGGCCTCATCTGGCGCAGTTACAGCTGAAACATCTACTGCAGCCTTTGAGAGGACACTGTCTATCCCCCGTTCTGGCTCAATGTTATTATGTTTTCTCTTATTCTTCCGGCTATTCATACTCTTCTCATCAGCAGTCACTCCCTCTGCTCCCACCTGTTGTGTTTGAAGATTCTTGGACTTTTTCTTTGTTTTCCCTCCAGTTTGTTCCTCAGGATCTGGTACCTCCATTTCATCTTGAATAACATTTGGCTGCTTCTCTTGCTTTCCTTTTTTGAGTTTCTTCCTCTCCTTCTCCACCACAGTCACTGTTTGCTCTTTATGTTTAGGTTCTTCACCCCCTTTCTCTACCTTCAACTGGTGACCATCATTTTGATTATGCTCAATTGCCGGTTCTTCTGATCCCTGTTCAGATAGAGCTTTAGTCTTTTTCTTCTTCTTCTTTTTGCATCCCTCGACTGTATCAGGTGCCACTGATGAGATTAATTCAGGAGTGTCTTCAAATAGAAGAGGGGATATTCGAGACATCTCAAACAACATGGAATTCTCACGTGTCCCTTGTTTGGTGGATGTTGGAGTCCCTAGCATGGTGGCTGCAGCATATCCTATTTTCTCTATCTGTAAGAGAAAGACAAAATTAAATGTTTTCCATTCTTTCCTAAATGTGACAGCATGGATAGTCATGACCGCTAGCAGCTATGTAACGTTAACTAGTTACCATAATTCGATTAGCAAAATACGTGCATATAAAAACACACGTTGACTTTTTCGTACATACGCGCACAAGTGTGATCAATGTTGGGATAAATAGCTAGCTACTATAGCTAGCTGGCTAGCGGCTACATAACATGTGATAGATCATCCAAATAGTCGAGCTAGCTAGTAGGCTACGTAAATCAAATATGATAAAACTCGCAAAGAAAAACAAATGCACCTGGTTGAACACGTGTGGAAAGTGGAACCGTGGCGACCAAAGCGACATAGCCGGAAATCCGGAAATGTACATATCTTCTTCGGCATTGGCAAGTTAACAATTTGTGTGTGTGTGACTGTGACAAAAGCTAGCTACTGCCACTCTGTGGTGGTGGATGTACTATTGAAATATAACATTTTGAACGAATTTGGAACCTCTAACCCTGGCAATTTGACTGGTAAACTCCATTCGCAGTGGCTGCCTGCCTGGTATTCTGATCAGGAGTCTCCCATCTGCATTCCCAACGATTATGATTTGTAGGTCTAGATTAGTATTCCCGCTATGCAGTGGTGGAAAAAGTACCCAATTGTCACACATGAGTATAAGTATAGATATCTTAATATTAAGTCACTCAAGTAAAAGTCTGAAATTATTTGGTTTTAAATAAACTTAAGTATCAAAAGTAAATGTCATTTCTAAAATATACTTAAGTATCAAAAGTAAAAGTAAAATTAGAAATAATTAAAAATTCCTTATGCAAAGCAGATGGCACAATTTCTTTTTAAATTTACGATTAGCCAGGGGCTCACTCCAACATTCAGACATTATTTACAAAATATATTTTTGTGTTAGCGTGTCATTCAGTAGTAGTAGTAGGGATGTAGGGATGAGCACGTGTTCTATTGTTACACTTCAGCATTTGACAATTTTCCTGTCCTGCTAAGCATTAAACATGTACAGAGTACTTTTGGTTGTGTAGAGAAATGCTATTTCTTATACAGGTGACCAAACTATTGTTAATACAGGGCTACAACTCAAAGTAAAGCCTGTGGGGTCCCCTACAGGATAGCTCCCGCATTACACTAATTGCCAAAACCAGCGCACACACACATAATCTCCTTTGTAGCTGAACATTGTGTGCCCGTAGAGGATTCTACGATGACGGACAGACAACTGAGCCAATGGCGGAAGACTACAGACTACACCCCAGCTGAACCAATCCAAAGATCCGATCTTCCAGAATCAACCTACTTTCTGTTCTATATATAAGTGGTGTATTGATTGTAACGGTCTCTTTGTCTGCAGTTCCGTACGAACCAGCGGGAGAGCCGTATTTACGCTGTTCTAGATATCTTCACTCTGAATAAACTGTCGCTTGTCATACAATTTACCACCTTGTCTGAATCGATCCTTGACCAACTCGCCCGTCTACATATCTAATTTCTAACAGTTGTCAGGGAAAGTGTATGGAGTAAAATATTTTCTTTAGGAATGTAGTGAAGTAAAAGTTGTCAAAAATAGAAATATTAAAGTAAAGTACAGATACCAACTAAAAAAACGACTTACGTAGTACAGCGATGAGTGTTGAGTGTTAAAGAAGTGCGGCACGGTAGCCTAGTGGTTAGAGCGTTGGACGAGTAACCGGAAGGTTGCAAGTTCAAACCCCCGACCTGACAAGGAATAAGTCTGTCGTTCTGCCCCTGAACAGGCAGTTAACCCACTGTTTCTAGGCCGTCATTGAAAAGAAGAATTTGTTCTTGACTGACTTGCCTAGTAAAATAAATAGATTTTCGTATGCTATTTCTATATGCCTAACTCAGGTCTAACTCATTATAATAGCCTATATTTTTGTTCTAAAGATATGCTTTACAGTATTAGTCTACACAGCCTGAGATTGGTTTTGAATGATTTGATAATAATAATCCATACCACGGCGTAAGGTGCTCGGTATGATGTCAGGTCTGAATACTAGAGAACATGTAGCCTAACGTCTGGAGAGTTAATTAAAGCTTCCTAAGTGAAGAGAGAAGTTGTCCTGATATTTCTTATACCTGTCCACCATGATTTACACAGTCAAAACATTGGCAGCCTTTCAACATTAGGATACAATATTTTCTCTAGCCTAGATAGGCTATCAATCTACCTCTCGCACACACAACATGGGTGGTTTAAATTGGTCAACAATTGTATTTATTAAAGATGATCACAAAGAATGTGTCGGTAACTCTGCATTATAGTACAACATATTTATTTTGGACTAAAGCCACAAAACCAGTGTATGAGTGAGTCACTCAGCTTTATGCTGACAAATATCACACTTGACTCAAGTCATTAATAGCTCAGGTCTTGAAAATAGGAGCCAAGAGCAGCACCGACCCTTTGCCCTTCAGTATCCAATGCATATAAATGACCATGTGATCACCCCGCTGACGTCTAATTTTTTGGGTCATTTCGCTCACAGGGGAGACTCATATGGACGATTTCCCTGTCGGTTTTTCCTCCCTGTACTTTCTTCCATTCAGTTTATTCTTCATAAAGGCAAAGAACGACCTCATGTTTCAGAAACTCATGTTACAAAGCCTACTATCCCTCCTTTCTGCTGCATCCTCCTCCTATCCCAAAACAAGTGAGAAGGGTGCAATTGCAGCCCGCATTTCGGGTGATTGCTGCATGTGGGCATTCCTGCCCCTGCAGGAAACCCTCTTTATACTTCTATGGTCAATTTTTAAGTTAGGACTGGCGGGAGGTGTGGGTGCTCCAGTACAGAAAGTGCTGTTAACTTAGGGCTAGGCCCCTTTTTTCTCAATTTCCGCCTGAATGATTTACCCAAAGTAAACTGACTGTTGCTCAGGCCCTGACGCCAGGATATGCATATAATTGGTAATATTGGAAAGAAAACGCTTTGATGTTTGTAGAAATGTTAAAATAATGTAGGATAATATAACACAATAGATATAGTAGGAGAAAATCCAAAGAAAAACCAACCAGAACTTTGTTTTTGAGAGACCATCTTCTTAGAATGGCAAGTATAAGGTCATACTGAAAATTAGCTCCCTGGATGCAATTCCTATGGCTTCCACAGGGTGTCAACAGTCTATGTTCAAGGTTGCAGGCTTGTAACTTCAAAAACAAATAAGAAACATCAGTTTTAGTACAGGGACACAGTCTTGGAAATTCGTGTTTGCATGCGCCATGAAGACAGGACACACTTGCTAAAATCGGTTTCCTATTGAACATACTTCTTTCCATAAGAAATATTATAGTTTGATTACATTTCAGGGTACTGAGGAGTAAATATTTTGACTTGTTGAAATAAAGTTTAGGGGTAGACTTTCAGATTCCTTTCTCTGCATGTTGAACGAGTGAATTACTCAAATCAATGGCGCCAACTAAACTGACCTTTTGGGATATAAAGAAGGATTTTATCTAACAAAACGACACTACATGTTATAGCTGGGACCATTTGGATGACAAATCAGAGGAAGATTTTCAAAAAGTAATTGAATATTTTATCGCTATTTATGAATTTATGAAACCTGTGAACATTTTTTTTTATGTGGGGCACCGTCCTCAAACAATGGCATGGCATGTTTTCACTGTAATAGCTACTCTAAATCGGAAAGTGCAGTTAGATTAACAAGAATTTAAGCTTTCAACCGATTTAAGACACATATGTACCTAAATGTTTAATATCCATCATTTTTATGATTATTTATTTGAATTGCACGCCCTCCAGTTTCATAGGAAGTTGTCCCGCTGGTGGGACACATAGCCCTAAAATGAATGCACAATAATGTTGGATGCCAACAGCCTATAAACCCCACAGAAAAATTGGCAGGGGCAACAATGATAGCTAGCTAGCTGTACACTGTGAGACAGTGTCCTTCGCGCTGTTTTCCCGCGTTCTGTTAACAACGGTGAAAGCAGGTGTTCGGCAGGCGGGTAGTGAAGGACACTGTGTGGTAACTTTGCCCTTACAAAAAAGATTGCAGTCATAGTGCAGTATAACTGCAGTACACTGCAGTATAACTGCAGTACGCTGCAAATACTGCGTCCAAAATAATACCGTTTTTTTACTGCAGTAATTATGCAGTAATTATACTGCATCCAAAATACCACAGTCGACTGCAGTTACTGCACTTTTATTGCTGTTTCAAAACGGCAATCTTTCATTGTAAGGGAGATAGCTAGTCCTAAAGAGAACTCCGTTTCACAGCAAATGGGAGGCGACACTGGGTGACAGCTAACTTTCAAGCAAGCACACGGTGTCGCTAACTATCAAGCTAGCTAGTGCACGCTGACGCCCCAGCCTCCCACCTGCTGTGCTAGCGGGAGGCGGGGACGACTGGTAGATGGGCGAAAAAACATTTTATTTCCCTTTTGACCCACATTCAAAAGTGTTGCACAATCATTCATACAGCATTCAAACTCTTCAAATATAATTTTGAAACGGGTCCGTATTTCATATTTTCACACAGACCAAAGGTCCATGGCCACCGAGCAGGATCCGACCTGGGATCCAAGGGTCAACTAAGAATTTCAGACCAACCGATCAGGATCCGAGGGTCAACTAAGAAAACTTGTCTTGCAAAACATTTTGGTACTGTATCAACAGTGGACTAATGACAAAAATTCCAAAATATTGTATTTGAGTGTATTTTTCCTTTAAGTTAAAATATGACACCAGTTTCCAATGACCCCATACTTACATGTAATTACAACTTCAATGTGGACGAGCCTATGTGTTTTAAAATATTGGAAACTTCTATGCGACCGACACTGTACGTCTAAATTGACACCACCACCACATTACAGTCAATCATCTTTCTGTCCTGCAGGAATCTGAGGCAACTATGATCTAGTCTCATAAGTTACCTGACTAGTAAAGAGGAATGCTTTTTTAAAACGTTCTTCGAACAGAAGTGAACATTTCATCAGTTCTGGGAACTTAATTTTTAGGTTGCAGGGAGGTTCTTAGAACGTTTTACTGTGGTTCCGTGATTGTTTTCCTGGTGAGGTTATATTAATGTTCAGAGAATGTAAATTGTAGGTTATTTGAAGATAATGAATTAACGTTCTGAGAACATGTTTCAATAAGACGTAGAATAACAATGCCAGCTTAGGTTAACGGGGTCAGCACCAATCTGCAATGGGGCCGACCAATCAGCTCCTTGGGGGAATCCAGGAAGCCATTTCCTGAAGTACATACACATACATACAAACCCACAACAACACAGAAACTGGGGAACGTAACATCCACACATTACAGTCAATCCTCTTTCTGTCCCGCAAGAATCTAAGGAAATCTAAGGAAATCAAATCAAAATCAAATCAAATCAAATTTATTTATATAGCCCTTCATACATCAGCTGATATCTCAAAGTGCTGTACAGAAACCCAGCCTAAAACCCCAAACAGCAAGCAATGCAGGTGTAGAAGCACGGTGGCTAGGAAAAACTCCCTAGAAAGGCCAAAACCTAGGAAGAAACCTAGAGAGGAACCAGGCTATGTGGGGTGGCCAGTCCTCTTCTGGCTGTGCCGGGTGGAGATTATAACAGAACATGGCCAAGATGTTCAAATGTTCATAAATGACCAGCATGGTCGAATAATAATAAGGCAGAACAGTTGAAACTGGAGCAGCAGCACGGTCAGGTGGACTGAGGACAGCAAGGAGTCATCATGTCAGGTAGTCCTGGGGCATGGTCCTAGGGCTCAGGTCCTCCGAGAGAGAGAAAGAAAGAGAGAATTAGAGAGAGCATATGTGGGGTGGCCAGTCCTCTTCTGGCTGTGCTGGGTGGAGATTATAACAGAACATGGCCAAGAAACTATGGTCTAGTCTAGTAAGTTACCTCCCTGCTACCCAGGGGATGTTACAGTAGTTAGTGAACATGGCCCAGAGGATGTTACAGTAGTTAGTGAACATGGCCCAGAGGATGTTACAGTAGTTAGTGAACATGGCCCAGAGGATGTTACAGTAGTTAGTGAACATGGCCCAGAGGATGTTACAGTAGTTAGTGAACATGGCCCAGAGGATGTTACAGAATGTGTGGACATGGCTCAGAGGATGTTACAGTAGTTAGTGAACATGGTCCAGAGGATGTTACAGTAGTTAGTGAACATGGCCCAGAGGATGTTACAGTAGTTAGTGAACATGGTCCAGAGGATGTTACAGTAGTTAGTGAACATGGTCCAGAGGATGTTACAGTAGTTAGTGAACATGGTCCAGAGGATGTTACAGTAGTTAGTGAACATGGCCCAGAGGATGTTACAGTAGTTAGTGAACATGGCCCAGAGGATGTTACAGTAGTTAGTGAACATGGCCCAGAGGATGTTACAGTAGTTAGTGAACATGGCCCAGAGGATGTTACAGTAGTTAGTGAACATGGCCCAGAGGATATTACAGTAGTTAGTGAACATGGCCCAGAGGATGTTACAGTAGTTAGTGAACATGGCCCAGAGGATGTTACAGTAGTTAGTGAACATGGTCCAGAGGATGTTACAGTAGTTAGTGAACATGGCCCAGAGGATGTTACAGTAGTTAGTGAACATGGCCCAGAGGATGTTACAGTAGTTAGTGAACATGGCCCAGAGGATGTTACAGTAGTTAGTGAACATGGCCCAGAGGATGTTACAGTAGTTAGTGAACATGGTCCAGAGGATGTTACAGTAGTTAGTGAACATGGCCCAGAGGATGTTACAGTAGTTAGTGAACATGGTCCAGAGGATGTTACAGTAGTTAGTGAACATGGCCCAGAGGATGTTACAGTAGTTAGTGAACATGGTCCAGAGGATGTTACAGTAGTTAGTGAACATGGCCCAGAGGGTGTTACAGTAGTTAGTGAACATGGCCCAGAGGATGTTACAGTAGTTAGTGAACATGGCCCAGAGGATGTTACAGTAGTTAGTGAACATGGCCCAAAGGGTGTTACAGTAGTTAGTGAACATGGCCCAGAGGGTGTTACAGTAGTTAGTGAACATGGCCCAGAGGATGTTACAGTAGTTAGTGAACATGGTCCAGAGGATGTTACAGTAGTTAGTGAACATGGCCCAAAGGGTGTTACAGTAGTTAGTGAACATGGCCCAGAGGGTGTTACAGTACTTACCCAGCTAGCACTAGTTCTGTCAAACTGGTTGTTGATCATTGCTAGACAACCATTTTCCATTCTTGCCATAGAAATTCAAGTACATTTAAGTCAAAACTGTAACTCGACGACTTAGGAACATTCACTGTCCTCTTGGTAAGCAACTCCAGTGTAGATATGGCCTTGTGTTTTCGGTTATTGTCCTGCTGAAAGGTGAATTCATCTCCCAGTGTCTGGTGGAAAGCAGACTTAACCAGGTTTTCCTCTAGGATTTTGCTTGTGCTTAACTCCATTCCGTTTCTTTTTTATCCTGAAAAACACCCCAGGCCTTAACGATTACAAGTATACCCATAACATGATGCGGCCATCACTATGCTTGAAAATATGAAGTGGTACTCAGTAATATGTTGTATTGGATTTGCCCCAAACATAACACTTGTATACAGGACAAAAAATGAATTGCTTTGACACATTCTTTGCAGTATTACTTCAGTGTCTTGTTGCAAACTGTATGCATGTTTTGGAATATTTTTTATTCTGTACAGGCTTCCTTCTTTTCACTCTGTCAATTAGGTTAGCATCAATACAATGTTGAAACTGTTTTAAAGTAACCATTGGTCTCATGGTGAAATCCCTGAGCGGTTTCCTTCCTCTCCGGCAACGGAGTTAGGAAAGACACCTGTATCGTGTAGTTACTGGGTGTATTGCCACACCATCCAATGTGTAATTAATAACTTCATCATGCTCAATGGGATAACAAAGGGGTTGAATACTTGTTGACTCAAGACATTCAATGTCTGCTTTTTTTTCTTCCCATCTACCAATAGGTTCCCTTCTTTGCGAGGCATTGGTAAACCCTCCTGGTCTTTGTGGTTGAATGTGTGTTAGAAATTCACTGCTCGACTGAGGGACCGTACAGATAATTGCATCTGTGGGGTACAGAGATGAGTTTTTACTCCTGAACTTATTTAGATTTGCCATAACAAAGGGGTTGAATACTTATTGACTGAAGACATTTCAGCTTTTCATTTTTTATGAATTTGTCCAAAATTTGAAAAATAGTATTCCACTTTGACATTATGGGGTATTGTGTGTAGGAAGGTGGGAAGGTTGTATGCAAAATAACCATAGGACAACCATACTCTCACCAAGCTGTAAAAAGCTAATGGTTCTCAGAACATCATGTGCTAGCTGGATAGTGAACATGGCCAGACACATGAGGTATGTGGCATCATGGAACTGTAGCTTTCATACATTCAGAGAGAGATGCAAGTGTGTTTCCCGATCACATGAGACCTAATATCAAAGGCTTTGAGCCCCTAGGTCTCCCACATTTGTTTCCTCACAACAGTCCAGGGATTTAAGTGTGATTACACAAGTTAAATGATGTTTTACTAAAGTCTTAAAGCAGGCCATATCCATCTCCCACCCATGATTGCTTGTTATAGTAGTCATAGCCTGCTTCCCGTCAGTAAGATGTGAAACCCATGTGAATGACATATGCTATTACTCAACCTAGACAATCTTAAATGAACATGGTGACTTCTGTGTTCGACGCAGCCTGCAAGACCCGCATGGTGCTGCACCTCCAGGTTGCCTTGAAGACCAGGAGGAGCTGGTATGGTAAAGAGCACCCTCTAGTGGTGGAGGTGGAGGAATGACTGGCAGACGTCTGGGCTGACACAGCAGGGTGAGACGGATGTCCTGTCCTCCTACCTCTCCTCTGCTTCTGGTTCTGGTTCTTCTAACTCCTTCTTTACCATAACCCCACTAATAGGAATCCATTCAAATTGAGGACGTAATTTTGTCCTGTTATTTACAGTCTATGCATTGTCTTCCTCCCTCCATCTCTCCTCTATAGGTCCCAGTATATACAGCACAGGTGGCTGGTGGCACCTTACTTAGGGAGGACAGGCTCATAGTAATGGCTGGAACAGAAGAAATTTGAATGGTAGCGAACAGAGCAAACACATGGTTTTCATGTGTTTGATACCATTCCATCCACTCCATTCCAGCCATTATTATGAGCCGTCCTCCCCTCAGCAGCCTCCTGTGATATACAGGTAACTTCAAAAATAACAGCCTCCCGAGTGGCGCAGCGGTCTAAGGCTCTGCAGTGCTTGAGGCATCACTACAGATGTCCTTGTCCCTTCATGCTCTAGCGACTCCTGTGGCGGGCTGGGCGCATGCACGCTGACACGGTTGCCAGGTGTACGCTGTTACTTAAGACACATTGGTGCGGCTGGCTTTCGGGTTAAGCGAGCAGTGTGTCAAGTAGCAGTACGGCTTGGCAGGGTCGTGTTTCAGAGGACGCATGGCTCTCAACCTTCGCCTCTCCCGAGTCCATACGGGAGTTGCAGCGATGGGACAAGACTGTAACATAACATTTAGAAACTGTTTAGTTTCTTGTGCTTTCAGCTTCTAATTAGGAGTGCTTACCACCCCCTTTCACACTTTAATTCTAAATGTTATTTGTCCCTCAGCATTAATCCACAGGATAAAATCAGCACTAGGTTGTTTGTCCATCTGTGTCTTTCTTTGCTGTGTGTTTTTGGATCCATGTGATTGTGTGTTTTGCTCTGTGCTGTGGACTTGCGATCGTGTCTATTTAAATATCCCAATGGAGGCAGGCTTCTGTGTCAGGACCCCAGTAATACAAAGAGTAGAGAGGCTGTTGAACTGCTGCAGAGAGCTCTGGACCTGTAAATATGCTTCCTGGGGTCTGATCACACACTGACCAGAGACTTACAACAGGAAGACCCAGTGCAGGATTGAAAGTTCAGCCACACCTCAAACAGCAACTGGGTTGGTAAGGGAATATCTGACCGATGCAATCGCTTGCCAAATGATCAACACTGCATATTGAACATAAACTATAGCAAACTGCAAAACATGGGGTCTAGACTGGAGTTGCTTGTTGTGTCCCAGGACCTCAAGAAAATAATCTTAAACTGATAGTTGAACTTTGTCCTTTTAGGGTTTTAAACACAGAATCCAGGTGACTTTTGATCCCTTGTGTCTTCAGGTCCAGACCCCTCTCCTACTTCTTCACTAGGAGACTAAGCAGTGGGACCAGACCCAACACAGCCGCACCCCTCCACTCCCACCTGGCCTGGTACAGGGGCACCCCACACACCCCTCTGGACCCCTCCGTAAACAGATCCCTGTCAGCCCCATCCAACCAGACCCTCCACACACAGCCAGAACCAGATTCAGATCAGGAACCAGCCAAGAACCAGAACGAAAACCACTGACAGAATCACCTGTCTTCTACAAGGCCTTGGCCTGTCTTCCAGACCACAGTGTTCGGGCCACAGACTGACATCAGAGACTTGATCTTAGAACTCAAACCTAGACCTGCTTCAGCACCGGGCTTTCATTCCATAGACAGGACCCGAGTGCTGCATTGGGTAGGCGGGTGCCACCGACCAGGCAGGTACGTTCTAGAGGAACGGACAGTCATAACATTGAAAAGAGAGATTGGATTCCCTCTGCACACACAGAGAAACACACCACTGGTTAGACAGACAGGCCAGGGACAGGGAGGAGCGACAGTCTTATTCCGCCAGTTGGCGCTACAGACCATACTCTCACCATGACCACTGTTTTTCATGTAGTCTTTGAACTGCTATTGTTTAACCCCTTTGGATAACAACCCTATTTTTGTTTGAGATCTATTAAAATGTTTATGTTTTGCAATACGTTCTTCTGATAAATGTCCCTATACGGACAATTGATTAATTCAAGATATCGAATCAAACCTTAATTTTCTGTATAGTTGGATCAAAACGTTGGTATAATGTACAGTACGAGTCAAAAGTTTAGACACACCTACTCATTCCAGGGATTTTCTTTATTTTGTACTATTTTCTACATTGTAGAATAATAGTGAAGACATCAAAACTAGAGTTGCCTCTGCTGCAGAGGATTTGTTCATTAGAGATACCAGCCTCAGAAATTGTAGCACAAATAAATGCTTCACAGAGTTCAAGTAACAGACACATCTCAACATCAACTGTTCAGAGGAGACTGCGTGAATCAGGCCTTCATGGTCGAATTGCTGCAAAGAAACCACTACTAAAGGAAACCAGTAAGATGAAGAGACTCGCTTGGGCCAAGAAACACGAGCAATGGACATTAGACCTGTGGACATTTTTCCTTTGGTCTGATGAGTCCAAATTTGACATTCTTGGTTCCAAACGCTGTCTTTGTGAGAGGCAGAGTAGGTGAACGGATGATCTCCACATGTGTGGTTCCCACCGTGAAGCATGGAGGAGGAGGTATGGGTGTGCTTTGCTGGTGACACTGTCAGTGATATATTTAGAATTCAAGGCACACTTAACCAGCTTGGCTACCACAGCATTTTGCAGCGAAGACGCCATCCCGTCTGGTGTGCGCTTAGTGGGACTATCATTTGTTTTTCAACAGGACAATGACCCAACACACCTTCAAGTTATGTATTTGACCAAGAAGGAGAGTGATGGAGTGTTGCATCAGATGACCTGGCCTCTACAATCACCCGACCTCAACCCAATTGAGATGGTTTGGGGTGAATTGGACCTCAGAGTGATGGAAAAGTAGCCAACAAGTGCTCAGCATACAGTGGGGCAAAAAATGATTTAGTCAGCCACCAATTGTGCAAGTTCTCCCACTTAAAAAGATGACAGAGGCCTGTAATGTTCTTCATGTTCATGTTCTTCATGACTGCCAAAGTAACAAAATATATTTTGATTTGTTTAACACTTTCTTGGTTACTACATCAAATCAAATCAAATGTATTTATATAGCCCTTCTTCCATCAGCTGATATCTCAAAGTGCTGTACAGAAACCCAGCCTAAAACCACAAACAGCAAGCAATGCAGGTGTAGAAGCACAGTGGCTAGGAAAAATTCCAGAGAAAGGCCAAAACCTAGGAAGAAACCTAGAGAGGAACCAGGCTATGAGGGGTGGCCAGTCCTCTTCTGGCTGTGCCGGGTGGAGATTATAACAGAACATGGCCAAGATGTTCAAACGTTCATAAATGACCAGCATGGTCAAATAATAATCATCACAGTAGTTGTCGAGGGTGCAGCAAGTCAGCACCTCAGGAGTAAATGTCAGTTGGC
Organism: Oncorhynchus tshawytscha; assembly: GCF_018296145.1. NCBI lineage: Eukaryota > Metazoa > Chordata > Actinopteri > Salmoniformes > Salmonidae > Oncorhynchus > Oncorhynchus tshawytscha. The sequence goes on from NC_056445.1 coordinate 17,696,584, forward strand.
TTTTCATAGCCGATCATTAAGAGTATCTCTACCGCTCCTGCTGTCTCTAGAGAGTTGAAAACAGCAGGTCTGGGACAGGTAGGACGTCCAGTGAACAGGTCAGGGTTCCATAGCCGCAGAACAGTTGAAACTGGAGCAGCAGCATGGCCAGAAATATAAACTACTGCAGCATAAATACCGGAGGCTGAGACAGGAGGGGTCAGGAGACACTGTGGCCCCATCCGATGATACCCCCAGGCAGGGCCAAACAGGAAGGATATAACCCCACTGACTTTGCCAAAGCACAGCCCCCACACCACTAGAGGGATATCGTCAACCACCAACTTACCATCCTGAGACAAGTATAGCCCACAAAGATCTCCACCACGGCACAACCCAAGAGGGGGCGCCAACCCAGACAGGAAGATCATGTCAGTGACTCAACCCACTCAAGTGACGCACCCCTCCTAGGGACGGCATGAAAGAGCACCAGTAAGCCAGTGACTCAGCCCCTGTAATAGGGTTAGAGGCAGAGAATCCCAGTGGAGAGAGGGGAACCGGCCAGACAGAGACAGCAAGGGTGGTTCGTTGCTCCAGAGCCTTTCCGTTCACCTTCACACTCCTGGGCCAGACTACACTCAATCATATGACCCACTGAAGAGATGAGTCTTCAGTAAAGACTTAAAGGTTGAGACCGAGTCTGCGTCTCTCACATGGGTAGGCAGACCATTCCATAAAAATGGAGCTCTATAGGAGAAAGCCCTGCCTCCAGCTGTTTGCTTAGAAATTATAGGGACAATTAGGAGGCCTGTGTCTTGTGACCGTAGCATACGTGTAGGTATGTACGCAGGACCAAATCAGAAAGATAGGTAGGAGCAAGACCATGTAATGCTTTGTAGGTTAGCAGTAAAACCTTGAAATCAGCCCTTGCTTTGACAGGAAGCCAGTGTAGAGAGGCTAGCACTGGAGTAATATGATCAATTTTTTTGGTTCTAGTCGAGATTCTAGCAGCCGTATTTAGCACTAACTGAAGTTTATTTAGTGCTTTATCCGGGTAGCCGGAAAGTAGAGCATTGCAGTAGTCTAACCTAGAAGTAACAAAAGCATGGATTAATTTTTCTGCATCATTTTTGGACAGAAATGTTCTGATTTTTGCAATGTTACGTAGATGGAAAAAAGCTGTCCTTGAAACATTCTTGATTTGTTCGTCAAAAGAGAGATCAGGGTCTAGAGTAACGCCGAGATCCTTCACAGTTTTATTTGAGACGACTGTACAACCATCAAGATTAATTGTCAGATTCAACAGAAGATCTCTTTGTTTCTTGTGACAAGCATCTCTGTTTTGTCCGAGTTTAAAAGTAGAAAGTTTGCAGCCATTCCCTTCCTTATGTCTGAAACACAGGCTTCTGGCGAGGGCAATTTTGGGGCTTCACCATGTTTCATTGAAATGTACAGTTGTGTGTCATCCGCATAGCAGTGAAAGTTAACATTATGTTTTCGAATGACATCCCCAAGAGGTAAAATATATAGTGAAAACAATAGTGGTCCTAAAACAGAACCTTGAGGAACACCGAAATGTACAGTTGATTTGTGAGAGGACAAACCATTCACAGAGACAAACAGATATTTTTCTGACAGATAAGCTCTAAACCAGGCCAGAACTTGTCCGTATAGAGCAATTTGGGTTTCCAATCTCTCCAAAAGAATGTGGTGATCGATGGTATCAAAAGCAGCACTAAGGTCTAGGAGCACGAGGACAGATGCAGAGCCTCGGTCTGACGCCATGCTATGATGGGGTCTAAAACAAGACTGAAGCATTTTGTATACATTGTTTGTCTTCAGGAAGGCAGTGACTTGCTGTGCAACAGCTTTTTCATTTTTTTTGAGAGAAATGGAAGATTCGATATTGGCCAATAGTTTTTAAAATATTTTCTGGGTCAAGGTTCGGCTTTTTCAAGAGAGGCTTTATTACGGCCACTTTTAGTGAGTTTGGTACACATGGATAGAGAGACGTTTATTATGTTCAACATAGGAGGGCCAAGCACAGGAAGCAGCTCTTTCAGTAGTTTAGTTGGAATAGGGTCTAGTATGCAGCTTGAAGGTTTAGAGGCCATGATTATTTTCATCATTGTGCCAAGAGATATAGTACTAAAACACTTGAGTGTCTCTCTTGATCTTAGGTCCTGGCAGAGTTGTGCAGACTCAGGACAACTGAGCTTTGGAGGAATACGCAGATTTAAAGAGGAGTCCATAATTTGCTTTCTAATGATCATGATCTTTTCCTCAAAGAAGTTCATGAATTTATTACTGCTGAAGTGAAAGCCATCCTCACTTGGGGAATGCTGCTTTTTAGTTAGCTTTGCGACAGTATCTAAAAGAAATTTTGGATTGTTCTTATTTTCCTCAATTAAGTTGGAAAAATAGGATGATCGAGCAACAGTGAGGGCTCTTTGATACTGCACGGTACTGTCTTTCCAAGCTAGTCGGAAGACTTCCAGTTTGGTGTGGCGCCATTTCCGTTCCAATTTTCTGGAAGCTTGCTTCAGAGCTCGGGTATTTTCTGCATACCAGGGAGCTAGTTTCTTATGACAAATGTTTTTAGTTTTTAGGGGTGCAACTGCATCTAGGGTATTGCGCAAGGTTAAATTGAGTTCCTCAGTTAGCTGGTTAACTGATTTTTGTCCTCTGACGTCCTTGGGTAGGCAGAGGGAGTCTGGAAGGGCATCAAGGAATCTTTGTGTTGTCTGAGAATTTATAGCACGACTTTTGATGCTCCTTGGTTGGGGTCTGAGCAGAATATTTGTAGCGATTGCAAACGTAATAAAATGGTGGTCCGACAGTCCAGGATTATGAGGAAAAACATTAAGATCCACAACATTTATTCCATGGGACAAAACAAGGTCCAGAGTATGACTGTGACAGTGAGTTGTTCCAGAGACATGTTGGACAAAACCCACTGAGTCGATGATGGCTCCGAAAGCCCTTTGGAGTGGGTCTGTGGACTTTTCCATGTGAATATTAAAATCACCAAAAATTAGAATATTATCTGCTATGACTACAAGGTCCGATAGGAATTCAGGGAACTCAGTTAGGAACGCTATATATGGCCCAGGAGGCCTGTAAACAGTAGCTATAAAAAGTGATTGAGTAGGCTGCATCGATTTCATGACTAGAAGCTCAAAAGACGAAAACGTCATTTTTTTGTAGTAAATTGAAATAAAACTAGGATTCCATATGTGTTATTTCATAGTTTTATTCTACAATGTAGAAAGTAGTAAAAATAATGAAAAACCCTTGAATGAGTAGGTGTGTCCAAACGTTTAAATGGTACTGTATGTTGTGAAAGATGTTGATGGGATCCTGCCTAGAAGACAATACTTGTAGTACTTTTAGTAACCATAAGAGGGTAATGTTATCAACCATTGTAAGCACTAGTAAATGGATATCTGTCAATTCTCCACACACAATAATGTGAGGGAAGGCATTCATTGAGCAACATGTTACAGATGCTGTGAAGTAGGACCTTCCCCCCTAAGTAAGCTGGTTTGGACTTTACCATGTGGTGTAATGTAGAGTTAGTGTAATGAGATCTGAGGTCTGTATGTACTTCTCTTTACTATATATATTTTTGACAACTCTTACTTTTATCTACTAACCAAAAAAAAGTATTCAACAAATCAAAATGTATTTTATAATTGAGATTCTTCAAAGTAGCCAACATTTTCCTTGATGACAGCTTTACACACTCTTGGCATTCTCTCAATAGGTAGTCACCTGGAATGCATTTCGATTAAAATATGTGCATTGTTAAAAGTGCCAGGATAACGCTACCTGCCCCAAAGCATAGTGCCAACTGTAAAGTTTGGTGGAGGAGGAATAATGTTCTAAGGCTGTTTTTCATGGTTCAGGCTCAGCCCCTTAATTCCAGTGAAGGGAAATCTTAATGCTACAGCATAAAATGACATTCTAGACGATTCTGTGCTTCCAACTTTGTGGCAACAGTTTGGGAAGGCACTTTCCTGTTTCAGCATGACAATATACCCGTGCACAAAGCAAGGTTTATATAGAAATGGTTTGTTGAGCTTGGTATGGAAGAACTTGACTGGCCTGCACAGAGTCATGACCTCAACCCCATCGAACATCTTTGGGATGAATTGGAACACTTAATCGGCCAACATCAGTGATGTAATGCTCTTGTGGCTGAATGGAAGCAAGCCCCTGCAGCAATGCTCCAACATCTAGTGGAAATCCTTCCTAGAAGAGTAGAGGATGTTATAGCAGCAAAGGGGGGACCATCTCCATATTAATGCCCATGATTTTGGAATGAGATGTTGGACGATCAGGTGTTTAGCAGTTGCATCGGTGGGACCTGGTGGCAATAAATTAATAAAACCAAAAGCTTACCTTGACTTGGAAGAGTCCCAGTGTTGGATAGCCATAGTCAGCTAGCTAACATAGCATCTCTCTCTGTTTGAGCAGGGTGTTTGAGTAGGCTAAACTAGCAAGCTGCATTTTCTAGCTAAAGTGAAGTGAAAGTGAAAGTTTAAAAAAATACAACCAAATATAACTGTCTCTTGCACTCTCTCTCTCCCTCGCTCTCTTGCTTATCCTTCATTTTGGAAGAAATGTATAAGTTAAAAACTGTTCAACCATTGTCTTTCTTTCTCTTTGAGTCAACTACTCACCACATTTCATGCACTGCAATACTAGCTAGCTGTAGCTTGTGCTTTCAGTGCTAGATTAATTCTCTGATATTTTGACTGGGTGGACAAGAGCTCTGATAGATCCGGAAGTTACCATAATTAATGTGTAAGTCTGTGGAAGTGGGTGAGAACCATTATCCTCCTATGTTTTGAATTGATGTCAATGTACCAAGAGGAGGACAGAAGCTAGCTGTCCTCCGGGTACACCATGGTGCTAACCTGCAGAGTGCTGCTGAGGCTACTGTAGACCTTCATTGCAAAACAGTGTTTAAGAAATTATTTGCTGACGTATATTTAGTATAGTTTCATCTAAAAAGAATAACTTTTTAAGGTTTCACTATTTTTATTTTTATGAAATTCACCGAGGAGAGGATGGTCCTCCCCTTACTCCTCTGAGGAGCCTCCACTGCTTTGAACATGTCAATGGTGCTTGTCCTTGGGTAAGTCATTAGTAGTTGGATTGTTGAACTGTTACATCAATTTGGTATATTGCCAACGACAACATGACATGTTTCCTGACATCATTTGAGCAATATAATGTTGAAGCACGTACATTCCAAGTATTTGAAGTGTTTAAACAGAAAATGAAATAAATCATTTCTCATCAGTCGTGCCAGAGGTTCATGTGACATTAAATCAAATCTGGATAGATATTTATCATATCCTCTATTTACAATGTCAAACCCAGCTAATCCAAATACACATTGCATAATGATTATAATTGATCTGTGTTCAAATATAATCTCGTGTGGCAGGGTAGTAATAGCATTGCCTATAATGATTCAGGTCATCTTTTCCATTTTCAGTGGGTGAAGAGGTTGCTTGAGGAGAGATACTATGTGTGAGACGACACGTATGCTACTACACCCAGGTTTGGAGATCGCCGGTTCAGGGGAGGGTTTAGGAACTGACTGTGTGTCTAGCCAGTGTGGTTTTAAAATAGAGAATGCTGTGTCACTTTGAGGTAAGGTCTAAAGCACAGACAGAGTGAGAGAGCGTGTGTGTCTGCACGTGCAAGTTTGTGCATGTGTGTGTGTGTGTGTGTGTTAGAGCAAGAGTGAGAGAGAACTGAGAATGTGAGGCATGGTGCGGAGTCACGCTCCTCTGTCGCTGCTGATGCCTGTGGAGTGAATGAACTCACAGACCAGCTGAGCACTTCTCCATACTTCTCTATTTCATCTCTATGACTGAGGTTAAAATTACCCCACTTATTAATGCCTAACAGCTGCTTTTTAACACACACAAACACACACACACTACTGTTTATCCATTAATAATGAAATGGCAATTATTTGAATTTCACTCCTAGTCTATCTTAAAAGTGTTAAGTGTATTGGTCACAGTATATGTCAGGAATATTATTCCCCAGGGCTGCTAGCATTAACCTTCTCACCCATTTTCTCCCAACCTGGCCTATTGTGTGTAATGTAATAGACCTAAATTGGCAACACTTACGTTCAATTATGACACCAGATTCGAATGACAACATACTTCCAGGTAATGCAAACTTCAATATGGCCGAATCCATGGGTTTTAAATGTAATGAAGTGGCCGAGACAGGACATCTAAATTGACACCACCCACACATTACAGTCAATCATCTTTCTGTCCTGCAGAAATCTGAGGCAACTATGATCTAGTGAGTTACCTCCATGGCTGGTGTGTGTGTAAGAGGGTGTGGTACTGCATGGTATCTAGAGGGTGTTACAGTAGTTAGTGAACATGGCCAGACACATGAGATATGTGGCATCATGGAATTGTAGCTTTCAGACATTCAGAGAGAAATGCAAGGGTGTTTCCCAATCACATGAGACCTAATGACTTCACAGCACCATTGATTCTGTACATGAATACATTAAACCATACTTTAGTTTTCCCACAAGTGAGAAAAGCGCAGCTGATGATTTTCCAGGGCCTTTGAGCCTCTCGGTCTCACATTTGTTTCCACACTAGAGTCCAGATATTTATGTGTGATTACAGCAGTTAAATGATGTTTTACTTAAGGCTTAAAGCAGGCCATACATCTATCTCCCACCCATGAGTGTTTATTATGATAGTTATAGCCTGCTTCCTGTCAGTAAGATTCAGGCAAATGAGATCTGACACCATGAGTCTTGATGATCTGACACCATGAGTCTTGATGTGTGTGTGTGTGTGTGTGTGTGTGTGTGTGTGTGTGTGTGTGTGTGTGTGTGTGTGTGTGTGTGTGTGTGTGTGTGTGTGTGTGTGTGTGTGTGTGTGTGTGTGTGTGTGCATGTGCTATACACTTTCTTCAACTATCCACTGTAACAAAGTTGTTGAAAGCATGTCAGTGGCACTTCAAATCAAAACCTGTAGTGATCTTCAAGCCGGATGAAGTGAGTTACACTGAGCTACTGTATGTGTGTGTATGTAACCATTTCATCTCAGTTGACCAGAGTTACCATCTCACTCAACCTCTCCCTCTCCGTCTCTCTCTCTTTTTAACAGAGTCTGAACCTCCCTGCCCTCTCAGACGATGGCCTGTCTCTCATCATTGTGAAAGAATGCTTGACCACAGAGATCTACGTGATCCTTGCAAGGTAACGAGACTGCCCAGAAAATAACCCATGACAACTCCTCTGTGAGTGAATCACAAGGTTTAAACACTGACATTACAAAGTTGCATTGGATTGGCAATTAAGCAGTACTTTCAACCTTGAGACCAATCTCTGTTCCTTGGTTATCTGTAGTGCTGAGTTCAAATAGAGCTTGAGACCAAGGTTAGAAACCAAACTCTACTGCCAGAGGACCGATTAGAATTGACAACGTCTACTGTATATCAATGAAGACAGTGTGAGAAGAAGTGTGTGTGCTCACACGCACAGACACATGAACATAGACATAGACACAAGCTGTAATAAACCATAGCAGTACTGTGATAGTGTGGGACTGTAATCGGAGGACTTTTACTTTGATACCAGATGCTGGGGCTCTGGGGTGTAAAGAGCAGGGGTTAGCTCGAGTTAAGAGTTTGATGCCTTTGCAGGTTCCAGCTCTTTGTTCATAGGATTTAATCATTTATTTGTCCCCTGAAGTTGTGTGGTTGCTCTAATTTAACCTTGAATCTAAAGTTCCAGTGTCCGTGGATAATCATTCTTTACCCTGGCTTTTACCCTGGCCCCCCAAAAACAAGCAGCTTTGTCTTTTACAAGATAACAAGCAAAACAGCAAACTGAGACTACTAAAGGAGTTTAGGCTGTTGTTTTATCTCAGTTGACCAGAGTTACCATCTCACTCAACCTCTCCCTCTCCGTCTCTCTCTCTCTTTAACAGAGTCTGAACCTCCCTGCCCTACAGTGTCTTCTGTATTCATAGCCCATGACTTACTCCACATTTTGTTGTGTTACAGCCTGAATTCAAAATGGATTAAAACTGTTTTTTTTCTCCCATCTACACACAATACCCCATAATGACAAAGTGAAAACATGTTTTTAGACATTTTTGCACATTTCCATGAATGCTCTCACCCCTGAGTCAATACTTTGTAGAAGTACCTTTGGCAGTGATTACAGCTGTGAGTATTTTGGGGTAAATGTCTAAGCGCTTTGCACACCTGGATTGTACAATATTTGCCCATTATTCCTTTTAAAATTCTTCAAGCTCTGTCAACTTGATTGTTGACCATTGCTAGACAGCCACTTTCAAGTTCTGCCATAGATTTTTATGCCGCTTTAAGTCAAAACTGTAACTAGACCACTCAGGAACATTCAATGTCATCTTGGTAAGCAACTCCAATGTAGATTTTGCCAGTCTAAGGTTATTGTCCTGCTGAGGGTGAATTTGCCTCCCAGTGTTGGAAAGCACACTGAACCAGGTTTTCCTCTAGGATTTTGCCTGTGTGTATATACTGAACACAAATATAAACGCAACATGTAAAGTTATGGTCCCATGTTTTATGAGTTGAAATGAAAGATCCCAGACATTTTCCATACACACAAAAAGCTTATTTCTCCCAAATTGTGCACACATTTGTTTACATCACTGTTAGTGAGCATTTCTCCTTTGCCAAGAAAATACATCCACCTGACAGGCATATCAAAAGCTGAGGAGTATTTCTGTCTGTAATAAAGCTCTTTTGTGAGGAAAAACTCATTTTGATTGACTGGACCTGGCTCCCCAGTGGGTAGGTCTGGCTCCCAAGTTGGTGGGCCTATGCCATCCCATGCCCACCCATGGCCGCGCCCCTGCCCAGTCATGTGAAATCCATAGATTAGGATCTAATGAATTTCTTTCAATTGACTGATTTCTTTCTATGAACTGTAACTCAGTAATATCTTTAAACATGTTGCATGTTGCATTTATATTTTTGTTCAGGATAGCTTTATTCTGTTTCTTTTTATCTTAAAAAACTCCCAAGTCATTGCCGATGACAAGTTTACCCATAACATGATGCAGACACCACCATGCTGGAAAATATGAAGAGTGGTGCTTGTTGAATTTACCCCAAATATGACGCTTTGTATTCAGGACAAGAAGTACATTTCTTTGCCAAATCTTTTGCAGTATTAGTTAAGTGCTTTGTTGCAAACAGAATGCATGCTTTGGAATATTTTTATTCTGTACATGCTTCCGTCTTTTCACTCTGTCAATTAGGTTAGTATTGTGAAATAACTACAAATATATTTGATCCATCCTCGTTTTTCCCATATCACACCATTGGTCTTATGGTGAAATCCCTGAGCAGTTTTCTTCCTCTCTGGAAACTGAGTTAGGAAGGACGCTTGTATCTTCGTAGTGACTGGGTTTGTTAATACACCATCCAAAGCCTAATTCATAATTCACCATGCTCAAAGGGATATTCATCATCTACTTTAAAAAAATATATATATTTTTACAAATCTAGCAACCAGTGCCCTTCTTTGCGAGGCATTGAAAAATCTGCATGGTCTTTGTGGTTAAATCTGTGCTTGAAATTCACTACTTGATTGAGGGACCTTACAGATAATTGTATGTGTGTACAGAGATGGGTTAGTCATTCAAAAATCATGTTAACCATTATTATAGAAAACGTAATGAGTCTATGCAACTTATTATGCGATTTGTTAAATTACTCCTGAACTTATTTAGGCTTGCCGTACCAAAGGGGTTGAATACTTATTGACTCAAGACAATTAGGCTTGCCGTACCAAAGGGGTTGAATACTTATTGACTCAAGACATTTCAGCTTTTCATTTGTTAAATTACTCCTGAACTTATTTAGGCTTGCCGTACCAAAGGGGTTGAATACTTATTGACTCAAGACATTTAGGATTGCCGTACCAAAGGGCTTGAATACTTATTGACTCAAGACATTTAGGCTTGCCGTACCAAAGGGGTTGAGTACTTATTGACTCAAGACATTTAGGCTTGCCGTACCAAAGGGGTTGAATACTTATTGACTCAAGACATTTTAGCTTTTCATTTGTTAAATTACTCCTGAACTTATTTAGGCTTGCCGTACCAAAGGGGTTGAATACTTATTGACTCAAGACATTTCAGCTTTTCATTTGTTAAATTACTCCTGAACTTATTTAGGCTTGCCGTACCAAAGGGGTTGAATACTTATTGACTCAAGACATTTAGGCATGCCGTACCAAAGGGGTTGAATACTTATTGACTCAAGACATTTAGGCTTGCCGTACCAAAGAGGTTGAATACTTATTGACTCAAGACATTTAGGCTTGCCGTACCAAAGGGGTTGAATACTTATTGACTCAAGACATTTAGGCTTGCCGTACCAAAGGGGTTGAATACTTATTGACTCAAGACATTTAGGCAAATTTGTTAAATTACTCAAGACAAAGGGGTTGAATACTTATTGACTCAAGACATTTAGGCTTGCCGTACCAAAGGGGTTGAATACTTATTGACTCAAGACATTTAGGCTTGCCGTACCAAAGGGGTTGAATACTTATTGACTCAAGACATTTCAGCTTTTCATTTGTTAAATTACTCCTGAACTTATTTAGGCTTGCCGTACCAAAGGGGTTGAATACTTATTGACTCAAGACATTTAGGCTTGCCGTACCAAAGGGGTTGAATACTTATTGACTCAAGACATTTCAGCTTTTCATTTGTTAAATTACTCCTGAACTTATTTAGGCTTGCCGTACCAAAGGGCTTGAATACTTATTGACTCAAGACATTTAGGCTTGCCGTACCAAAGGGGTTGAATACTTATTGACTCAAGACATTTTAGCTTTTCATTTGTTAAATTACTCCTGAACTTATTTAGGCTTGCCGTACCAAAGGGGTTGAATACTTATTGACTCAACACATTTCAGCTTTTCATTTGTTAAATTACTCCTGAACTTATTTATTGGACATTTAGGCTTGCCGTACCAAAGGGGTTGAATACTTATTGACTCAAAGGGGGTTGAATACTTATTGACTCAAGACATTTAGGCATTGACTGAACAAGAGGGGTTGAATTTATTGACTCAAGACATGCCGTACCAAAGGGGTTGAATACTTATTGACTCAAGACATTTAGGCTTGCCGTACCAAAGGGGTTGAATACTTATTGACTCAAGACATTTAGGCTTGCCGTACCAAAGGGGTTGAATACTTATTGACTCAAGACATTTAGGCTTGCCGTACAAAAGGGGTTGAATACTTATTGACTCAAGACATTTAGGCTGCCGTACCAAAGGGGTTGAATACTTATTGACTCAAGACATTTAGGCTTGCCGTACCAAAGGGGTTGAGTACGTATTGACTCAAGACATTTAGGCTTGCCGTACCAAAGGGCTTGAATACTTATTGACTCAAGACATTTAGGCTTTTCATTTGTTAAATTACTCCTGAACTTATTTAGGCTTGCCGTACCAAAGGGCTTGAATACTTATTGACTCAAGACATTTAGGCTTGCCGTACCAAAGGGGTTGAGTACTTATTGACTCAAGACATTTAGGCTTGCCGTACCAAAGGGGTTGAATACTTATTGACTCAAGACATTTAGGCTTGCCTCAAGACATTTACCAAAGGGGTTTGAGACATTTAGCTTTTCATTTATTAAATTACTACTTATTGACTCAAGACATTTAGGCTTGCCGTACCAAAGGGTTGAATACTTATTGACTAAAGACATTTAGGCTTGCCGTACCAAAGGGGTTGAATACTTATTGACTCAAGACATTTAGGCTTGCCGTACCAAAGGGGTTGAATACTTATTGACTCAAGACATTTAGGCTTGCCGTACCAAAGGGGTTTACTTATTGACTCAAGACATTTAGGCTTGCCGTACCAAAGGAGTTGAATACTTATTGACTCAAGACATTTAGGCTTGCCGTACCAAAGAGGTTGAATACTTATTGACTCAAGACATTTAGGCATGCCGTACCAAAGGGGTTGAATACTTATTGACTCAAGACATTTAGGCTTGCCGTACCAAAGGGGTTGAATACTTATTGACTCAAGACATTTAGGCTTGCCGTACCAAAGGGGTTGAGTACTTATTGACTCAAGACATTTAGGCTTGCCGTACCAAAGGGATTGAATACTTATTGACTCAAGACATTTAGGCTTGCCGTACCAAAGGGCTTGAATACGTATTGACTCAAGACATTTCAGCTTTTCATTTGTTAAATTACTCTTGAACTTATTTAGGCTTGCCGTACCAAAGGGCTTGAATACTTATTGACTCAAGACATTTAGGCTTGCCGTACCAAAGGGGTTGAGTACTTATTGACTCAAGACATTTAGGCTTGCCGTACCAAAGGGGTTGAATACTTATTGACTCAACACATTTCAGCTTTTCATTTGTTAAATTACTCCTGAACTTATTTAGGCTTGCCGTACCAAAGGGGTTGAATACTTATTGACTCAAGACATTTAGGCTTGCCGTACCAAAGGGGTTGAGTACTTATTGACTCAAGACATTTAGGCTTGCCGTACCAAAGGGCTTGAATAATTATTGACTCAAGACATTTAGGCTTGCCGTACCAAAGGGGTTGAGTACTTATTGACTCAAGACATTTAGGCTTGCCGTACCAAAGGGGTTGAATACTTATTGACTCAAGACATTTAGGCTTGCCGTACCAAAGGGGTTGAATACTTATTGACTCAAGACATTTAGGCTTGCCGTACCAAAGGAGTTGAATACTTATTGACTCAAGACATTTAGGCATGCCGTACCAAAGGGGTTGAATACTTATTGACTCAAGACATTTAGGCATGCCGTACCAAAGGGGTTGAATACTTATTGACTCAAGACATTTAGGCTTGCCGTACCAAAGGGGTTGAATACTTATTGACTCAAGACATTTAGGCTTGCCGTACCAAAGGGGTTGAGTACTTATTGACTCAAGACATTTAGGCTTGCCGTACCAAAGGGATTGAATACTTATTGACTCAAGACATTTAGGCTTGCCGTACCAAAGGGCTTGAATACGTATTGACTCAAGACATTTAGGCTTGCCGTACCAAAGGGGTTGAGTACTTATTGACTCAAGACATTTAGGCTTGCCATACCAAAGGGGTTGAATACTTATTGACTCAAGACATTTATGCATGCCGTACCAAAGGGGTTGAATACTTATTGACTCAAGACATTTAGGCTTTCCGTACCAAAGGGGTTGAATACTTATTGACTCAAGACATTTCAGCTTTTCATTTGTTATTCATTTCTAAAATGTTCTTCAAACAAAACTCCACTTTGACATTATAAGGTATTGTGTGTAGATCAGTGAAACAAAATCTCAATTTAATTCATTTTAAATTGCAAATACTTTCTGAAGGCACTGTATCTGCGTTGCATGATTCTACAGGTTTTAGGATTTACTTACAATTTCTTATTTTGCTCAACAAGCGTTTTAAAGACAAAACACACAAAAACATGTAGATGGAGAAACCCCAATGAAAGTGGCTGACAGAGTCCTGTAAACCTATACACTTTCACATTACTTTTCAGCCTGATAGTGTGTGTGTTGCAACGCAACTCCTATTTAATGGAATGTAAATGTTATGACAGGGGAAGAGGGTGAACCCTGACACGTGGGGTTTTAGTCAGGTGTTTGTGGAAAGAAGAGTTCTGTATTCTGTCAGTTTATCACCTGACCAGCAGCATTTGACATACTATAGATCTCTCCGATATGTATCTGTATTTCTCTCTATCTGTCTCACTCAATCCTTACCTTCCGCCCCATTTCTAGATTTACATTTTTATTACTTCTAAACAAAATACTTTTTTGGGGTTCTCATATGCTTACAATGATGTTTTAGTTATTGCTTGAACAGTCGCTAAGATGACATTTGGTTGGGATCTTTGCTAAAATAACAGTTGCTAGCTAGAATGCTGACGCTCGTTGACATACACTGTAGCAAACGCTAGCCAAAGAGCCATTTTACTGGTTGAAGTGTTTTTTAAGTATAATGCAGTTGATTTGCAATTAAGCAGGACTTTCATACAAGCCTTAAAATCCAATTATGAAATAGTGTGAAATACACTCATGTAAATTGCTACTTTTTTTGCTGGCATTGAGCACTTGCACGCATCGCCCCCATGTGGCAATGTTTGCAAACACAGAAAGGGGTCTATACTCTCCATACGTGCATCTTTCTACATCCTCCTATATCTTCCCAGCTCCCTCTCTTATTCCCCCTTTCTCAGATCTTCCAAACCCTCCCCTTCTCTCCATCTTTCTTGTTCCACCTCTCTCGTGTTAGTGGTTGACACCGGCCCATAGCTGATTTACACCAAGTATATATGCTGTATTTGTGAGAAGCATACCATGGTAGTGAGAGGAAGATGAATTCTATGGACTAAGTACAGTTTTACATCTCTCCCGCTGACCTGTCCTGCGGCGTGTAAATGTTAATGTGTTATACTGTATAGACTGACAACAAAAACCAGATCAACACACTGACACTGTCAGATGCCATCGCAGATTCCACTACACTGTTAAAATGAAGTGCTTTGTAACACCAAAACTAGAGGCAATTGAGCTGCCACCAACTTGAAGGGGATGAAACCTTATCTTTGGTACCAATCCCAAAGAAATGTACCATCTAACTGACCCTCCTGTTTCCAATCTGTATAAATAAAGCTCTGCAAAAATGAAGGTGGAATTCCACAAAAAAAATGTATCTCTTATCACAATCAATATTTAGGCTATAAACAGTTTGCATTTATAAGCCATTCTATCACACTCTGATCTGTTTCATCTGTCTTTGTGATTGTCTCCACCCCCCCTCCAGGTGTCTCCCATCTTACCCATTATTCCCTGTGTATTTATACCTGTGTTCTCTGTTTGCCTGTTGAATTTTGCTCAGTTTACTGGGACGAATAATGATTAACGAGCTGTTAGGAGTAGTAGAGTGAAGGACATTGGATCAATGCTGATGCATCATGGTCAAGAGAACTTTCACCCATCTATTTTTCCACTATGATGTCACCTTTGCCCAGGTTTACCAGATTCCAGGAAGGGGTGTTTTTTTAATGTTCCTTTAAGGAAATATTGAGTAATATGTATGTTCTTGGTACCTCTAGTTCTATTTATTTTAAGATATAGTAATATCGAAGACCGCTGGCAACTGTCATGTTCTCTAATGTTTGTATAATTCTGTGGAGAGTAGACTTAATTCTGATTATAACTTCATTCTTTTTTGTTTTGACAATGGCATCGATGTTGTTAACATGTTGTGAAGAATTGCTCATACTGTACTCACACACACACACGTGAAGTTAAACATGCAGACACACGCACGCGCACACAAACACACACACACACGCACACACACACTTTCACAAATTAGAGGCACACACTAGACTTTATCTCACTACAGTAGTTCTTTATTTTTTTTACAGAGAATGAAAGACATTGTCTGACATGAACATGTAGCTACATTTAGGATTTATTTTTCTTTCCTAACAAAAGGTCACCTTTTAGAAGCGTGGAAAATGCGAGATAAATAGTGTCTTTGGAGACATACATATATAAACATACAAAGATAACTTAAATATATTACTTTTCTTACATAGTACCACTAATAATATATAATATGCACAAGTGCGCATGACATCATCTTCACTCCACTCCACTCATACTCATACAGATCTTTATCAAATGCAACATATACAATAACTCTCATCTGTCATTAAAAATAGAATTGCAATGTTTGAAATTCAAGTTGTGAGGAACTAACAACATTAAAGTGCTTTGCTCAGTTTGCTGTGACCCTATAAGAGGCTTCTGACCTTAAGTATAATTAAATATTGAACGAGGAAAAACAGACTGGGATTGTGATGTGTTAGATCCCTGGCGGCTAAAACGACTATACTATAAGTACCTACACATACACACTCACATACAGTCACACACACACTCACATACAGACGTGAACACACAACACAATCTCCTGCATCTCTTTACAACATAGGTTAAAGTTAAAAATGGCAGGCGATGGCAGTGTTAGTTTTGATGTAAGACTGATGGAGAGTGTTTCTCTTAACACAGAAGGGGAGGTATTAGTGGTCAAAGGTCGTAAATAATCTGGTGGTACGCAGTTTTCCCAGACAAAACACTCAGCTATGCTGCTAGGAAAGGCTACGGACCCACCAGTGACACAACACTGACATGTAATTACTGTCATATGAGATTCACAACACAAAGAAAAAGTACAGCAAAAACAAAATGACCCCAACAAAAATCCAACAAACACAAGGTTGGTTCCTGATTCTATATGTGGCCGGTCAGACACAAACACACACTTGTGACAGTGGTGGTTAAGAAGTCGAGAGATTCACCAAGGTTCTTAGCGTTTGAAAAGCCTTTTAATGGTCTGTCACGAGACATTGATTAGCTCAATTACAGCAGAGACAATGGCATGTGTGTTTCACAAAGCCCTTTGAACAGATTAGACTTAAAGAACCAATGAACCACTAATTATGACCTGCAACCTGGCGTCGCCGTCATTACTGAGATAGAAGGAGAGAGAGTGGTAGAGGGAGAGATGATGAGATAGAGAGAGTGAGACAGAGAATCACTCTACGATTAAATGAGCTAAATCTAAAATAAAATAAAACCCCAGTTTTAATTATGGTGATTCAGTCCAAAAAGACAAAAATATGTCAAACAAAATAAAAGGGGGATATGGATAGAGACCACACTAAAGTATGATGTAGATCACAAAAAAACTAAATGACTGTCAAGTATTGTCAGATATTTGGTGAATTTAAACCACTTGCCCAACTAACTTAATTAGTTATAGAATGATTTCATTTAGGCAACGCTGTGGTCAAAACAAAACAGTAAAAACCTGGACCCTAAAAGACTCTAAGCTGATTTTGGGTACTCCTGTGACTGTTTAATTACGACACAGTAACCTAATAGTTACATAGTCATAGTCATAAATACATGAATGTATGACTAATGGCTGACCTGGTTTCTAACTGCAGCAATAGCAACATCAGCAAGTTTGGATCAAAGTTATTGGAAAACTAATAGTCTGAACTTTGAGGATGATTGAAACTATTCTAATCCTCTGACATTGAGAAAATGAAACATTTGAATGTGTTTCAAAGAGCCAGGCCGCATGATTATTATGGGTATTAAAGATGTCATGGAGATGTTGTGGCTTGTTTTTTTTCAGATCGACAGGCTCTGCACCTTTTGAAGGTTGGGCTAGTTTCTTCATGGCTTGCTGAGTTGAGGTTGTTTTTGGTTATTTTTACTGAGGGCATCCGCCCACCATTTCAGAGACAGTTATAACAAGGGAACAAGGGAATCTAGGGGCATATATATATTTTTTTACCGTATTTCGTATCCAGATTTAAAATGTGGCACTCTGGCTCCCTTACTTTTGGTATCCGTGGTCTGTCATTACAAAGCCACAATGTAACAGCAGAGAACTTTGCTGTTGACTCTGTGCTAATTTGGACTCATTTGACACACTACAAGCATACAACGTAAAGTATTGTTGTGTACACACTAAACTACTAGCAGTATTAGGATCATAACTGACCGGATTATTATTGATAATGACAAAGTAAGCCTCTCAATATTCCTAGGCAGTACTGCAAGTGGCAGATTTTGGGTTTGGGTTGGCAACTTGTGATGCTTTAGCTAGTAGTTATACGGTCCAATGGGCAAGGCAAGGCACAGTCAAAGTTTATTTTGTTTATAAATACAGCAGACGATGTGTACCACCTCGCCACCATTGCGGCACTACTAAAGAGATTAGGTCTGATTGGTTAAATTGCCGTAAACATAAAGTCGAGACTTAGTGGGAGAACTTAAGAATCACATGAAGGGGATAATATCCCCACTCAGACCCTGAGATAAGGGCAGCGGGACTGTTCACTGTGTTCACGAGCCAACCAATAGATCTCACCGCTGAAATAGGTCCGCAATGATTCATAATAAAAACATTGAAAACCTCCATCTTGTGTAGGAACTGAGTCATTGAAATGTGTACTCTCTTCTTTCTCTTTCTATAAACAGTCTCTACTAGACGAGTCCAGAAGCGGAACTCCATCCAGCCACTGCTGAACTTGACTATGATGGCTGAATGCGGCTGTCAAGGCTGTGGTCTGTTGAAACATATACTTCACAGAACCACAGACCGCTTCTGTCGGGAACATCATTGGCTGCAGATGAGAGAGGACAGTAGGTTCTTGTCTGTAAAGTCAGTGTCTGTGTCTGTAAGGTCAGTGTCTGTGTCTATAAGGTCAGTGTCTGCCCACAAATGGTTGCTGGTGGTCTGTAAATCAGAGGATTAACCCAGATATGTCAAACATGGTCCCTCAAATTGTCCTGGCAGATCTAAGGGGGCAGGGTTTAGCGTGGGGTAAAAGGGTTCATTGGGTCGTTTTGACGGGTCTTCAGGAATATATTCCCTCTGACAGGGATCTGATCCTAGCCCTGGTAGAAATCCACATTAGTGGTTTAAGTGTTTGATCAATGGGGCCAGAGCTAACTGCTGCTGTGGCGGTCATCAGGCCTTATACAGACACGTCCAGTTGCGTTGGCTTGTGTTAAGTAGAAAGGCAGGTGGACGGGAGCATTTATTCTTACATTAACAGGATTATGAAGTCAAACTGAGCCCCTTGCAGCTCTTTGACTAGTCAGGAGGCCGGGAGAAACACAAAGACTTTGACCAGACCCAAATGTCCAGAGCATCTCTGGGTGACAGGTATTCGTTCCCAGGGGTGGTTGGTGGTGGGAAGCGTCAACTAAGAGGCTTTCATTCATGTCAGATTCCTTTTCTTAAACAGCATGTTGCGTTTTTGAGGTGTACAGAGGAGTAATGCAAATGTCATTCAAAAAGTACAGAAATGGTCATTTCAGGATCTAAAAAAGGTGTGGACTACATCTAATACTAATGCAAAGGCTATCTGTGATACATAAAATAGAGATACATGTCTATAGATAGAAGTTTGCTGGGGTGTTGATGTTTTCAGAGAAGAGAGGGAGAAGTATCCGTCAGTCTCTCATCCATAACTATGCGGACTCCGGGGGTTAATGGGGGAGGAGTCTTCCCGTCCACTCTGGCCAATCAGCTGATAGAGCCGGTGGCTGAGGTTCTGAACCTGGCAGGTTCCCAGGGCGCACCCCACTCTCATCAGCTGGGGGTGGTGGTGACCCCCCCGGGACCCTGATTGGGCCTGGCGACGACCTCTTGACCCTGTCCGTTGGGGCTCCAAGCCCTCCTCAAGCCTCACACGTACCAGAGGTTCAAGATGGGCTGTGTTCATGACAGTGGGTGGTGTGTCTCTGCGGAGGTAGCCAGGCAGCCATTTTGGAGATCTGATGGAGGACTGGAGGTCAGATGAAGGGCTGGAGTCTGTTGGTCTGGCGAGTTCGGTGCCAGTTTCTGGAGTGAAGATCTCCTCCTCTCTCAGCGCATGAAGCTTCTTAAGCAGCTCCAACCTGGGAACACAGGAAACAGATCAGAGTTCAGATCTTGTGTAGTTAAGATTGATGTCTGTATCTTTCCACTCTGGGTCAATGCTGACCATTGAATCAGAGAAGTCATTTTAGAACTGGCCTAGTTATTCTCAGACTGATGTGAAGCACACTTCCAACAGCATTTTATGTCAACACACACTGACAGTAAATGTTACACATGGAATGGGCATAGTGAGGGTTGATGTGTCACCATCCTGTCTTAATGCATTTTAGAAGACTAATGGCCTTTCAGCACAGGAACAAAACAGCATGGGGACCTGGCTGCTGTTAATTTATTATGGTAATATCAACATACTGGATGTCAAAACTATTGAGACTCCATGTCCACCTTAGCTAAAGCAAACAGACAGAGTGGCTCTGGAGATTTACTGACTACTCACTCAAGAGAGGTAAGGCTAATGTACAGAGCAAACTGTGGCAAGTGTCCACAGGAAAGAGACATCCCCAGGTTTCAGGAACAGCCTGTTTAGCAAACACATCTCAGATTGACTCTGGCTTTAGTGCTGAGGAGGAGGAGGCCCTGCCATCTGTTCTCTTCTTGATGATGCCATTGGCTGCTCAACTCAAACTTGGCACTGGGGATTCTTTTCTCTGAACTGTTGTGGGTGTGTTTGCTCAGAGGGCTCGAATTTGTGTCTCTGTGTCTTAGTTTGTTACAGATGCTATAAATAGGTAAAGGCTCACCTGGCGGAAGTCATATTGACGAAGCACCAGCCACAGTGAGTCGGGGAATTCAATTCTCAAAATGGCGCCAGTGGGTATATCAAGCCTCAATTCTTTTAAGTAGTAAGTATGACTTTTGTGTGTTAAATGTCCTCCCATGATAAAGTTAGAACAAGAAAGAAAAAACCTCCCTTTTGTATCCTTTTTCCATTTTAAAGAGACACAGAAACATTTCCACAGCTTCAGGTTCTGACCGGCTTCCAACTGCTCTTTAGGAGAAGCAGTAATGATAGTTGGCATACAGCGTAATTATAAAAAGAGCACCGTTCTCCTCGTGAAACGCTGACTGGATTGTGAGAAATAACAGGGTAGGCCTAGTGTAGAACGCCACTATGCAAGTGGTAACCAACCAATCTCTGTACAGACACAGCGAGAAGTGGCTATATTAATGAACAGGGTTCCAAACCCTTTTGTGCCTCCTCAAGGCGGTCTCTTAGTTAATGTGTTCAGTGCCTTGGCCAAACATGTTGTTAATGGTCAAAATTCTACACACTACAAACATGACTTTGAGCATTTATGGGTTTGTTCAACCAATTTAACCTAAAACTGAGTTTTCTGGTGTGTTGTGGGCTTGAAGCCCAATGTAACTAGCCAATCTAGCTACTTTACACGCAAAAATATAGTGCTATTCCAGCAACAGCACCATGAGTGGTCAGTCAGTGAAAGTTTCAAGGTAGCTATATTTGACATGTACACAGAGTTCCAACACAAAGAAAACACTGAATGAGGTTTGCCACCACCTGTGTCTGTATCCCTGCCATCCAGCCTGTTTGCCCGTACAGGGCAGGGCCCTGGTGTCTGGTGATGGTGGGTGTCACTGGTAACCACTGTGGTAGTGCAGAGGGAGCACAATTTCCAGGAGCACCTAGTCATTCAGCTCTGTTCTTCTGTGGCCAGGCCATGGCCAAGTCACACCCACCTTCTGTGCCAAACACCAGACATGCACAAATTGTATTTGATTGCGTGGAAAAGCTACGTTTATATACCGCATAAATACTGCAATGTGGTTGCTATAGAGATTTGGATCGTCTATATTCATTACAGTACATTTTTATTTAGTTGGCCTTTCTGTACACAAAAAGGCTGAAATACAATCTTCTGTTCAGGCTCATTCTTCTTTTGTGTTTGGAATCCATGGTGGAAAATGTGTTTCTCACACAGGAGGAAGGAGGAAACTTAATCCGTTTGGAAAGAAGAGATGGTGAATAAACAAAACAAAGGTAAAACAGCTCCAGAACAGCTTCCTTTGGGAGTCCCTGGACAAAAACAGGACTGATGGGGTGTGTAGACTGCCAGTACCAAACAATGCCCACTGAGCACATACTGGTTGAATCAATGTTGTTTGAAATGACGTGTAACTAACATGGAATAGATGTTGAATTGACATCTGTGATCAGTGGGTGTGTTGTACCCAGCTACATAGTCATGGGGCGGCAGGGTAGCCTAGTGGTTAGAGTGTTGGACTAGTAGTCAAAAGGTTGCAAGTTCGAATCCCCAAGGTACAAATCTGTTGTTCTGTACCTGAACAAGGCAGTTAACTCACTGTTCCTAGGCTGTCATTGAAAATAAGAATTTGTTCTTAACTGACCTGCCTAGGTAAAAGAAATGTTGTGTTTTATTGTACACCAGATAGGAGCAGTCAAGTGTGTTGTTTTACAGGGTCAGCCATAGTAGTACGGTTCCCCTGGAGCAAATTAGGATTAAGTGCCTTGCGCAAGAGCACATCAACAGTTTTTCCACCTTGTCAGCTCAGGTATTTAAACCAGCGATCTTTCGGTTAGTGGCCAACACTCTAACCGCTAGTCTACCTGCTGCCTAAGACAATGTGTCAGTCCCAATCCCCCCCATCGACCAAGTAGTTTGTGTGTGTGCTTGTGTGTGTTTATAATACCCATTTAACCCCCCGTTGGGTGGCAAATGCCCTCATCCACCCCTGGTGGATCAGTAGTGGACTTTGTGGCACACAGCGCTGGAACTCCCATAACACAACATGCCGCCCTGAGCCCGACCCAACGCAGTAGACGATGGCTGCTTCGCTAGTCAGGCTATTCTGGGCTGGCAGACAGCCATAAAGACCCTGTGATGTAGTTAAAAAAAAACAATTAGTTTGGAGAATTTGTAACTGGAGGGGGGCGGAGAAACAAAGAAAGAGCAAATCTGCTGTTTAAAGGAGGCTAAATGTGTTTGGGTTTCTGTGGGGTTCACCTCCCACCTAGGGAGTTCGTGGCATGTCCTTTTGTCCTCCTCTCTTCTCTGTTACACCATCTGACCTGACGGATTTACCTTCACCTGACGCTGATGCCCTTAGCTTTTATATAATGGCTTCACAAGCAAGTGTTAACTTGTCTGTCTTGTCCCTTGGGCCAGCCAGAACTCATTTGTATGTGTCTGTGCCAGAGGGATCGGATGGATCTGAGGGGAGTGTTTTGGCCAAAGACTTTGGACCGGAGGTGTAACTGTGTGCCCAGTGCACATGCTCCTCTCCAGTTTCTAGTTCTTCTGATCCCACAATAAGCCTTTTGGCCAGTGTTCTAGCCCACAGCCAGGAGAAGGCAGCAGCACCATGTACTGTAGCCCGGCCCAACGTGAGAACTCTCTCACTGGATCACATCTGATCTGACAGCCCTGTCTAATTTGGCTATTGAGAAAGTAATCCTGCAAATGGACAGTAATGGAGGTCTTTGTGATTGGCAGAGGATCAAAGATATCAGAGCTTCACATTCTTAGAAACATTCACTCACTCAACACTCGTTTTCAGCACCATCTGATCTGTGGAAGATTATTTTAAAAAAATTATTGGAAACAAATCCACCTACTTGTTCTGTAAAATTCCCATTTTCATCGGAGGGCATTAAGCTAAAAGTCACTTAGCTTGGGGAACGGGTGGAGGAAGGGGGGATTTGAGGGTTCAATAAAAGGGTAAGCTGATCCCAACTCCTTTGTGCTACAGTGTGGTGTTATTCTTTAATATTAATCCCACAGTTTAGACTGAGTGTCAGGCTATGGGTAACTGGTGCATGGAATCAGGCACAAGAGAGCAGAGATGAGTGTACAAGGTAGTTTAATCCATGAACTGCACCAGTATAAAACAAATACAAAAGGTGTGTGAAAATACTGGTCACTCGTAAATACCAGCCATACTGTATAGAATCAACATGAACATAATAAACAAACACGCACACCAAACATGGGGGAAACAGAGGGTTAAATAATGAACATGTAATTGGGGAATAGAAACCAGGTTTGTAGAAAACAAAGACAAAACAAATGGAAAATTAAAAGTGGATTGCGATGGCTAGAAAGCCGGTGACGTCGACCACCGAACGCCGCCCGTACAAGGAGAGGGACCGACTTCGGCAAAAGTTGTGACACTGAGGTCTGGAATCACAACTGAGACCCACCAGTGGAACCACCACAACAGGGTGATTCCATGCCAGCGGGAGCGGGAAATATATTTGGTATTTACATTTGAGTCATTTAGTCATATCCAGAGCAACTTACAGGAGCAATTAGGTGTCTCAGACTGTTCTGACAATTCTCACATAGAAACTTGATTGGGTGGAAGGGTGTTTAACATGTTTTTTTTTCCATTTCTATCACAAACCATTTTTTTGAAAATCATGATGAAATTAGCCATTTTATACTCGTTATAGTATACATGCCTCCTATAAGACTCTCTGATCTGTGAACGGTACATAATACAGACAACATCTGTATTACAGAGATCTATATGGCGCCGACAGAGATGGCCGCCTCGCTTCGCCTTCCTAGGAAACTATGCAGTTTTTTGTTTTTTTTACATTTTATTTCTTACATTAGTACCCCAGGTCATCTTAGGTTTCATTACATACAGTCGAGAAGAACTACTGAATATAAGATCAGCGTCAACTCACCATCATTACGACCAAGAATATGATTTTCACGAAGCGGATCCTGTGTTCTGCCTTTCAACCAGGACAACGGAATGGATCCTATGCGGCGACCCAAAAAAACGACTCCGTAAAAGAGGGAAACGAGGCAGTCTTCTGGTCAGACTCCGGAGACGGGCACATCGTGCACCACTCCCTAGCATTCTTCTCGCCAATGTCCAGTCTCTTGACAACAAGGTTGATGAAATCCGAGCAAGGGTAGCATTCCAGAGGGACATCAGACACTAACGTTCTTTGCTTCACGGAAACATGGCTCACTGGAGAGACGCTATCGGAGGCGGTGCAGCCAGCGGGTTTCTCCACGCATCGCGCCGACAGAAACAAACATCTTTCTGGTAAGAAGAGGGGCGGGGCGTATGCCTTATGGCTAACGAGACATGGTGTGATGAAAGAAACATACAGGAACTCAAATCCTTCTGTTCACCTGATTTAGAATTCCTCACAATCAAATGTCGACCACATTATCTACCAAGAGAATTCTCTTCGATTATAATCACAGCCGTATATATCCCCCCCCAAGCAGACACATCTATGGCTCTGAACAAACTTTATTTGACTCTTTGCAAACTGGAATCCATTTATCCGGAGGCTGCATTCATTGTAGCTGGGGATTTTAACAAGGCTAATCTGAAAACAAGACTCCCTAAATTTTATCAGCATATCGATTGCACAACCAGGGGTGGAAAAACCTTGGATCATTGTTACTCTAACTTCCGCGATGCATATAAGGCCCTGCCCCGCCCTCCTTTCGGAAAAGCTGACCACGACTCCATTTTGTTGATCCCTGCCTACAGACAGAAACTAAAAAAAGAAGCTCCCACGTTGAGGTCTGTTCAACGCTGGTCTGACCAAGCTGACTCCACACTCCAAGACTGCTTCCATCACGTGGACTGGGAGATGTTTCGTATTGCGTCAGATAACAACATTGACGAATACGCTGATTCGGTGTGCGAGTTCATTAGAACGTGCGTTGAAGATGTCGTTCCCATAGCAACGATTAAAACATTCCCTAACCAGAAACCGTGGATTGATGGCAGCATTCACGTGAAACTGAAAGCGCGAACCACTGCTTTTAATCAGGGCAAGGTGACTGGTAACATGACCGAATACAAACAGTGCAGCTATTCCTTCCGCAAGGCTATCAAACAAGCTAAGCGTCACTACAGAGACAAAGTAGAATCTCAATTCAACGGCTCAGACACAAGAGGTATGTGGCAGGGTCTACAGTCAATCACGGACTACAAGAAGAAAACCAGCCCAGTCACGGACCAGGATGTCTTGCTCCCAGGCAGACTAAATAACTTTTTTGCCCGCTTTGAGGACTATACAGTGCCACGGACACGGCCTGCAACGAAAACATGCGGACTCTCCTTCACTGCAGCCGAGGTGAGTAAGACATTTAAACGTGTTAACCCTCGCAAGGCTGCAGGCCCAGACGGCATCCCCAGCCGCGCACTCAGAGCATGCGCAGACCAGCTGGCCGGTGTGTTTACGGACATATTCAATCAATCCCTATACCAGTCTGCTGTTCCCACATGCTTCAAGAGGGCCAACCATTGTTCCTGTTCCCAAGAAAGCTAAGGTAACTGAGCTAAACGACTGCCGCACCGTAGCACTCACTTCCGTCATCATGAAGTGCTTTGAGAGACTAG
This sequence comes from Oncorhynchus tshawytscha, assembly GCF_018296145.1. Taxonomy (NCBI): domain Eukaryota; kingdom Metazoa; phylum Chordata; class Actinopteri; order Salmoniformes; family Salmonidae; genus Oncorhynchus; species Oncorhynchus tshawytscha. The sequence continues at coordinate 17,722,479 of NC_056445.1, forward strand.
TCAAGGACCATATCACCTCCACCCTACCTGACACCCTAGACCCACTCCAATTTGCTTACCGCCCAAATAGGTCCACAGACGATGCAATCTCAACCACACTGCACACTGCCCTAACCCATTTGGACAAGAGGAATACCTATGTGAGAATGCTGTTCATCGACTACAGCTCGGCATTCAACACCATAGTACCCTCCAAGCTCGTCATCAAGCTCGAGACCCTGGGTCTCGACCCCGCCCTGTGCAACTGGGTACTGGACTCCCTGACGGGCCGCCCCCAGGTGGTGAGGGTAGGCAACAACATCTCCACCCCACTGATCCTCAACACTGGGGCCCCACAAGGGTGCGTTCTGAGCCCTCTCCTGTACTCCCTGTTCACCCACGACTGCGTGGCCACGCACGCCTCCAACTCAATCATCAAGTTTGCGGACGACACAACAGTGGTAGGCTTGATTACCAACAACGACGAGACGGCCTACAGGGAGGAGGTGAGGGCCCTCGGAGTGTGGTGTCAGGAAAATAACCTCACACTCAACGTCAACAAAACTAAGGAGATGATTGTGGACTTCAGGAAACAGCAGAGGGAACACCCCCTATCCACATCGATGGAACAGTAGTGGAGAGGGTAGCAAGTTTTAAGTTCCTCGGCATACACATCACAGACAAACTGAATTGGTCCACTCACACAGACAGCATCGTGAAGAAGGCGCAGCAGCGCCTCTTCAACCTCAGGAGGCTGAAGAAATTCGGCTTGTCACCAAAAGCACTCACAAACTTCTACAGATGCACAATCGAGAGCATCCTGGCGGGCTGCATCACCACCTGGTACTGCAACTGCTCCGCCCACAACCGTAAGGCTCTCCAGAGGGTAGTGAGGTCTGCACAACGCATCACCGGGGGCAAACTACCTGCCCTCCAGGACACCTACACCACCCGATGTTACAGGAAGGCCATAAAGATCATCAAGGACAACAACCACCCGAGCCACTGCCTGTTCACCCTGCTATCATCCAGAAGGCGAGGTCAGTACAGGTGCATCAAAGCTGGGACCGAGAGACTGAAAAACAGCGTCTATCTCAAGGCCATCAGACTGTTAAACAGCCACCACTAACATTGAGTGGCTGCTGCCAACACACTGACACTGACACTGACACTGACTCAACTCCAGCCACTTTAATAATGGGAATTGATGGGAAATGATGTAAAATATATCACTAGCCACTTTAAACAATGCTACCTAATATAATGTTACATACCCTACATTATTCATCTCATATGCATACGTATATACTGTACTCTATATCATCTACTGCATCCTTATGTAATACATGTATCACTAGCCACTTTAACTATGCCACTTTGTTTACATACTTATCTCATATGTATATACTGTACTCGATACCATCTACTGTATCTTGCCTATGCTGCTCTGTACCATCACTCATTCATATATCCTTATGTACATATTCTTTATCCCCTTACACTGTGTATAAGACAGTAGTTTTGGAATTGTTAGTTAGATTACTTGTTGGTTATTACTGCATTGTCGGAACTAGAAGCACAAGCATTTTGCTACTCTCGCATTAACATCTGCTAACCATGTGTATGTGACAAATAAAATTTGATTTTATTTGATTTGATTTATACTCCTTATAGTGTTCTCTCTGAAATACCCATTTTCACATTCATTTATTCAACATAAAAAATATGAATAGTAATCTCAAAACTATCCTTTTTAGACACTCTTCAAACACGTAACATTTCCAGAGTGGGCTCTCTGGTACTTTTAATGATATGACCCATTTTATACATATAAATTGACATGATAGGTCATTAACCAATCACATTCAGCAAATCACCAGCAGAGTGAGTTCCCTTTGAATCCATTTTCCCATTCCCTGTGTTGGTGGTGCTCATAAAATTGATCACACCTTCAGAATTAGCAGAGCCCACCCTGGAAATGTAATGTACTTATATATATATTGTTCCAAAAATTGTCTTAAAATAAACCAAATCAAAAAGGGTAGTTTGGAGAAATTAATATTTGAATGTTGAATAAATGAATGTGATTATTTTTATTTCAGAATCTAGACCTACTCCATATTTTAAAACACACTATAAGAATATAATGACACCAAGATGTTGTCTGTATCACGTACAGTTCACAGATCATAGGGTCTTATAGGAGGCATGTACAGTATAGGTCTAAAAAGGGCCTAAAATGGATACTTTTATCATGATTTTCTCAAACATTGTTTGTGATACAAATTTAAATTGCTGATGTTCCACCAGCCCCAGCCTGATGCCCTCTTCTGCCCCAGTAAGGCCCCCTCAGAGAGGGGTAAGCCTTGGCCAGTACCAGGCCTTTCATACATGCTTATACCCAGGGGGCTGGAGCCTACCATGGGCTGCCTTAATCAGCAGTAAATGTGGCACATTCATACATAATCCTCGCCAGGCCCCATGCAGCTAACAGAGGACAGATTGTGTTCTCAGTAAGGAGACAGAAATAAGCGAAAGGCGATTTATTTGTGAATGAACCATTGCTGCCGCTTGTTCTCCATGCGTTGGTGGTTTTATAACCTCTTGTATTGATGATAAGTATGTGCTGAGGGTTGATTTAGCACTTTCCTCATCATTCACTGCATTGGGTGAAAGTGTACAGAGTTGCTAAAGTCCACGGCTTGAAAGAACGACTGCCACATATCCACTATTCTCTCTTGATCCCCTCAGCAGACTTAAGTGTGGAGTGGTTTGGGAATTGGGAGACGGACTTCAGACTATACAGTGGTTGCAGTTCCACGTTCCAATTGTACTGAGGCGGCCACTCACAGCTGCAGTGCTGACTCCTGATTGAGGCCTGATCTCCATCGGTACTGTAGGCATCCATCCACACTACAAATGACTGTACTTAGCTAGAATAACACCTACATTTTCCTCAACCACCAATAGAACATGAAACGAGTTTAGTCCTCTCCTCAGACCTCAGAGCTCCATCTGTGTTCATTCTTCAGCCTTTATCCTGTGTTCTTTCTTTAACACTAACAGTAGACAGACAGACAGACAGACAGACAGACAGACAGACAGACAGACAGACAGACAGACAGACAGACAGACAGACAGACAGACAGACAGACAGACAGACAGACAGACAGACAGACAGACAGACAGACAGACAGACAGACAGACAGACAGACAGACAGACAGACAGTACAAGGGTTGTCACGATTCCAGTATTGCGATAGTCAGAAGTATCGTGGCAAGGAAACAAAACACGAAGCAGATTTAATTTATTGTCACCTAGAGTCACAGTAGTTAATTTTGCAGGCAATTTTACGTAAAGTAGGTTTTTATTGTACCATCGAGTTTTGTCTAATTCGTGTTTTATTTTTTGCTGTGGAAAATCTGGTATCATAGTATCTCGATACTGGTATCGTGACATCCCCAATGCCCGCGCGCGCACGCACACACGCAGGCACGCACGCACGCACGCACACACGCACACACACACACACACACACACACACACACACACACACACACACACACACACACACACACACACACACACACACACACACAAGCCTTTTGCCATGGCCAGGCTTTCAGTGCAGAGTGGAAGCATTTTCTTTATGGATGTGGACGGTGGAATTTAGGTCTTAGCCACTAATCCACTGTGGAATTCTGAGCTCCCTGGTGGGAGACTGGTTCCCCCTCTTATTTAGGCCTGGTCATAATGACTCCCATGGAGCACAGAGAGAGAAGGAGAAAGAGAGAGAGTGGGTGAGAGGGAGGGAGGGTCATGGCAGTGTTTATATGGTAGATACATTACATCTCCATACATTGCCAGTCCCGACCTGTGTTTACAGTGTGGCCCACATCAGAGCAGCCAAATGTACTCAGAGCAGAGGTCTAACCTCAGAGCCATACATACTGCCTCTCACAGGGCAATCTACAGGGCCAGCCAGGGTTATATCAGACTGTGAGGCACGCAAAGTGTATTTAAGTACATAAAAGAGATAACTGGAGTAAAGTTGAAGTGTTTATGAGCCATATTAGTCAAGGTAATGTTCATGTTACGTCTTTGATATTGTATAAGCATGTATATAAATCTAATTAAAGTTATTGTATATAGAGTAATATAATCTATCACCATCTAATGGATGCAACAGTAGGTCCTCTGGGAGGTGGAAGATGATGCAATGTGCCTGTTTCTGGGGTAAATATTGTGTTTGGACAATGGATGGGTGTTGACGTCTGAATTGCATGCAGGGGTCCTGGCCATGACACTTGCTCCATATGGGGTGACAGAGGGAGTTAATGATTTAGGAGGAGGAAGGACAGACGGGAAAAATATTGTTTTTTTTCTGTCCAGTCAGGATCCTGAGCAAATTCACGACCACAATACACACAGACTCAAATACACACAGACTCAAATACACACAGCAAGAGCAGTAGTCTACACTTACATAGTCCCTCTTTCTAAACAGAATATACTTTACCCTCCCACACGCACTCAATACACAAACTGTGTTCATCCTGTCTGGGATGTCTGACATGTCATATCATTGACCTCTGTCCCAGACTGTGTGGAAGTAGTGGGTCATCATGACAACAAGCACATTACAGCACATCAGCTCCAGTAACATGCCTCTCTCTGGGGCGCCCTGCAACCCACAGCAGGAATCCACAACGTAAAACTGCTTTGTCTCTAAAGCCATATTTACCTTGTGGTTTGCCTCTATTTTCTCTCAAGCTGTTACTGTATGTAAAATGAAGGGTATAGTATGTATTGTGAATGGCAGAGAGCAAGGGTGTCAAAACACAAAGCCCCGCGGGCCGTCCATGATCAGGACATAGAGCACTTTATCGGTACAGCAAACTCACCCATCACATCTCAGTCTGAAAAGAGGAATGAGAGGAGCGATGAGGCCTGTGTTATTGTTATCGGTCTGTGATGGGATCATCATGTGTGATGGGAAGAAGAGAGCAGAACAGAACAGATTTGGTATGGAAGAAAGAAAAAGTGGGACATTTACTGAGTAAATAAATAGATAAAAGGAGGGAAGAAGGCAGAGAGAGAAACCAGAATTAGAGAGAAATTGAGAAAAAAGAGAGAGGACATTATGAATCGCCCTTCCATCACCAAGGGAACATCCCGAGGGGATTTTTAGGAATGATAACCCCTCACACAGCCACAGCTTGGACAAGACAAACAGACTCACTCTTATTGAACTGTTTGTTTTTGAAAAGCTGCCGTGTTCACTCAAATACACTGATAGAGAGCACTGCTGCAACCACAATCACATCCACCATTACCCATGAATTCTGCCCCTGCTGTTTTAAATGGGAAGTTAGTTCTGAGAGATTAAAATCATAACAACCACTGGGAAGCAGAAATAGCCCAACCCTGCCGGGAGCTCTGTCTGAAATAAACAGAGAGACGTTTGAGTCATGCTTCCCCTTACTTCGATTTGATTTCAGCGGCAGGTGTTTGTCTATGAGCAGACACACAGGCACACATGCGCACACACACACACACCTGTAGACAGAGGTTGTTGAGCTAACTCCGAATCTCCAGCGTAGGGGCCCTCCTGTCAGAATAGGGTTACCTTATATGGAGACTGTTGTCTGGCACATCCATCTCAGCCCTGCCAATCTAGGCCATGCAGGGTACAAACAACCCTCTTTTTCCACATACTCATAAGTCAATAAACTCAAAAATAGGTCATAAAGACTTGCCAGTCCATTCATGGATGCATGTCAGCAAAACTTTTTGGCCTGAATGCCAAGCATCACGCCTGGAGGAAACCTGGCACCATCCCTACGGTGAAGCATGGTGGTGGCAGCATCATGCTGTGGAGATGTTTTTCAGCGGCAGGGACTGGGAGACAAGTCAGGATCGAGGAAAAGATGAACGGAGCAAAGTACAGATCCTTGATGAAAGCCTGCTCCAGAGCGCTAAGGCTCTCAGACTGGGGCGAAGGTTCACCTTCCAACAGGACAACAACCCTAAGGAGACAGCCAAGACAATGCAGGAGTTGCTTCAGGACAAGTCTCTGAATGTTATTGAGTGGCCTAGCCAGAGCCCGGACTTTAACCTATTCTAACATCTCTGGAGAGACGTGAAAATACAGTTTAAGTCAGAAGTTTACATACACCTTAGCCAAATACATTTAGACTCAGTTTTTCACAATTGCTGACATTTAATCCTAGTAAAAATTCCCTGACTTAGGTCAGTTAGGATCACCACTTTATTTTAAGAATGTGAAATGTCAGAATAATAGTAGAGAGAATGATTTATTTCAGCTTTCATCACATTCCCAGTGGGTCAGAAATGTACATACACTCAATTAGTATTTGGTAGCATTGCCTTTAAATTGTTTAACTTGGGTCAAACGTTTTGGGTAGCCTTCCACAAGCTTCCCACAATAAGTTGGGTGAATTTTGTCCCATTCCTCCTGACAGAGCTGGTGTAACTGAGTCAGGTTTGTAGGCCTCCTTGCTCACACAAGCTTTTTCAATTCTGCTCACACAATTTCTATAGGATTTAGGTCAGGGCTTTGTGATGACCACTCCAATACTTTGACAATGTTGTCCTTAAGCCATTTCGCCACAACTTTGGAAGTGTGCTTGAGGTCATTGTCCATTTGGAAGACCCATTTGCAATCAAGCTTTAACTTCCTGACTGATGTCTTGAAATGTTGCTTCAATATATCCACATCGTTTTCCTACCTCATGAAGCCATCTATTTTGTGAAGTGCACCAGTCCCTCCTGCAGCAAAGCACCCCCATAACATGATGCTGCCACCCCCGTGCTTCACGGTTGGGATGGTGTTCTTCGGCTTGCAAGCCTCCCCCTTTTTCCTCCAAACATAACGTTGGTCATGATGGCCAAACAGTTCTATTTTTGTTTCATCAGACCAGAGGACCTTTCTCCAAAATGTACGATCTTTGTCCCCATGTGCAGTTGCAAACCGCAGTCTGGCTTTTTTATGGTGGTTTTTGAGCAGTGGCTTCTTCCTTGCTGCGCCGCCATTCAGGTTATGTCGATATAGGACTCGTTTGACTGTGGATATAGATACTTTTGTACCTGTTTCCTCCAGCATCTTTTCAAGGTCCATTGCTGTTTTCTGATTGGCACTTTTCGCACTAAAATACGTTCATCTCTAGGAGACAGAATGCATCTCCTTCCTGAGTGGTATGATGCCTGCGTGGTCCCATGGTGTTTATACTTGCGTACTATTGTTTGTTCAGATGAACGTGGTACCTTCAGGCATTTGGAAATTGCTCCCAAGAATGAACCAGACTTGTGGAGGTCTACAATTGTTTTTTCTGAGGTCTTGGCTGATTTCTTTTGATTTTCAATGATGTCAAGCACAGGTACACCTCCAAATGACTCAAATTATGTCAATTAGCCTATCAGAAACCTCTAAAGCCATGACATAATTTTCTGGAGTTTTCCAAGCTGTTTAAAGGCACAGTCATCTTAGTGTATGTAAACCTCTGACCCACTGGAATTGTGATACAGTGAATTATAAGTTAAATAATCTGTCTGTAAACAATTGTTGTAAAAATTAGTTGTGTCATGCACAACATAGATGTCCTAACCGACTTGCCAAAACTATAGTTTGTTAACAAGACATTTGTGGAGTGGTTGAAAAATGAGTTTTAATGACTCCAACCTAAGTGGATGTAAACTTCCGACTTCAACTGTAGCTGTGCAGCAATGCTTCTCATCCAACCTGACAGAGCTTGAGAGGGTCTGCATAGAAGAATGGGAGAAAGTCCCCAAATACAGGCATGCCAAGCTTGTAGTTTCATACCCAAGAAGACTCGAGGCTGTAACCGCTGCCAAAGGTGCTTCAACAAAGTACTCAGTAAAGGGTAGGAATACTTATGTAAATGTAATATTTCCGTTTTTTATACATTTGCAAAAATGTCTAAAAACCTGTTTTTGCTTTGTCATTATGGGGTATTGTGTGTAGATTGATGAGGGAAAAAAAAGATTTAATACATTTTAGAATAAGGCTGTCACCTAACAAAATGTGGAAAAAGTCATACTTTCCAAAGGCACTGTATAAAGCAAGATAATAGTGGTGTCACTGACCTAGTAATAATATGAATAAGTCTCAAAAAATGATAATCTCCAGATCCCTTGTTTGATCATGTCTGAGTTACCAGACCAACAACACAACTCACAGACATTTTTGGGGACCTGTCAGTGTGTCCTAAAGTGCCTTACTTCATTTGCCCCCCAAAAATGACTAACAGCTTTGAACATCCCAGATTTCCATGTAAAGGCATGGCTCTTGGTGAAGGTAATCATGTGTTTTAATTGGTTTCTCTCATTGATAGGGTCCTGGTTCCTGTCAGTCTCCCACCAGAAGAGGGCATGCAGACACTGACTCTACCCTCTGCTCTAGTTCTCACTACACTAAAACACACCAGAGACTGAAGTCTTCACTAGTGCACTTCTCCTTCACTTTGAACAGGCACGTCTGCCCTCCCAATGAAATAGGAGGGCAGTGTGTGTGTGTGTGTGTGTGTGTGTGTGTGTGTGTGTGTGTGTGTGTGTGTGTGTGTGTGTGTGTGTGTGTGTGTGTGTGTGTGTGTGTGTGTGTGTGTGTGTGTGTGTGTGTGTGCGTACGTGTGTGGGTATTGTTGACCAATTCCCTGTAATCTTGGGATTTTACTACCATGTCATACATAGAAGAATAGCAGAGTGGGAAAATACCACTCTTTACAGTATTTCAGTGCCTGCAATTTTGGGGGAATTCAGCAAATGCCAACATGAGGAGGACAGTTTTTTCCACCTCTGCTATCATATGTCCCACATGAGGTCATATATACTGACTGCTGTGTTTGGAATATGACCTAATGTGGGACATATGATAACAGAGGTGGAAAAAATAGTTAACTTAAGGACCATACATTTGTCTGAACAAATGACTAAAACCAATCTTAATTTGTAAGACAAACACACAACCATATATCTGTTGCATTCCAAAATATAGTCACATGTGAATAAGATAAAGTAGATGGTTTGGCGCAATAAACCTTGACTTTGAACACTGACGCAAGTAGCTAGCACTTTCGTTTAGGGACCTATAACGAACTGTACGGAAGTCTTTCATGAATACTGACAGATTGGATGTAACATTTATCTACATCAATAATATATAAATCAAATACTGAACAGTCTTTAATTTTTTTACCTTTATTTAACCAGGCAAGTCAGTTAAGAACAAATTCTTATTTTCAATGACGGCCTAGGAACAGTGGGTTAACTGCCTGTTCAGGGGCAGAACGACAGATTTGTACCTTGTCAGTTCGGGGGTTTGAATTCGCAACCTTCCGGTTACTAGTCCAACACTCTAACCACTAGGCTACACTGCCGCGCCTAACCTGAGCATATGTGTTTATAGAGAAGTGTGAAAAAATATGATGCAATGACCGTCGTATTGTCCTCTGTCCCATCAGTTACATTTAGAGTTTTTGGACTAAATTCAGTTGCATCATATAAGAACACAAATTCTGATGAGTACGCTTTATTATGCAGATGGAATAAATTTGTAATATCATCATGGCTCCCATTTTTCAACATAGTGATGATGGATAAAATAGCGCTCGTTAGCCTACACTATCATGAACTTTAAGCCAACACAAGTGTTTAAATCCCATAACAGACCTAGCCCAATGGAGAGAGCAGTGCAAACGAGAGACTGCGCAAGGCGCGCATGGATGAACTCTCAATCCATTCTAAAAACAGGGATTCCCCTCAAACTTTTCCACATGGTCATATTATAACTACAGAGACCCCAGGTTATCCGAGCAGGAACGCACGTTCACTCTATCACGTCTGCCTCGCTCTGACCTTGAGGGCCAGCACTACTCTCTATCCGTTATCTCCCCGACACAACACCCTGCCTGACTGAACAAAAACTTCAGCGTACTTTATGCCATAAACCTCGACATGATTCAATAAGTGGTTCAACCGGTTTGGGGTTTGACAGTGTGATTTAATTTTTAAAAAAACAGTAGGCTAATAAAAGGCGCGCGTCAATTCACCAAACAGCGGCAAAGTAATTGGACATTCGAGAATAACCAATTTCATAATAATGCATCTCATCCATCACTGTATTTTCCGAATCCTGGAATAAAATACGACTACATGTAGCCTATATTTGAATTAGACCTCCAGATTTCCTATTGAAATAGCATGCACTTTTATATATCCAATGTGCCCCCCAGAAGAACGTTTCTGTTCAATAATCATCACTTCCAGAAAGGATCCCTTTTAGAAAGTGAAAGATAAGGAACTGGAAAGCACGTTCAATATAGGAAGGTAATGTAATGTCTTTCTTCTTACCTGTTTCTCTCCAGACGGTCTGCGGCCGGGAGAGCCAGGAGCTGCTGGAGGGAGAATAGGCTGATGCAATACACAGTAACCGGCAGAAGCGAACGCATCTCGGGACGAGTTCTCACACACACCCCTTGGGAAGGAGGGAGTTCCCAAACCACCTGGACGATGTTCAACTCCCGGGGAAGAAAAATTCCCAAAAGTTTTGGTATTTAGGCTAGTACTGATATCCAGGCAACAATGCGCGAGACAGTCAAATAATCCTGTGATAAACAGAAAAATTAAAAAAGTAAAGAAAAGTAAATAAATTGTCTAATTTGATCAATAGTACCTGTGGGACACCTGCAAGTGAATTATTCACTCACTATTCAGTAGCCTAATCACGCATACAAAGTGTACGAACCACTCTATGTGTTGACAATTGAAAGCTATGCAAAAAGAAACCTCAAGCACTAAAGAAAATATATAAAAAATATATCCAGCTACACGCATTTTTTCATATTTTACACAAAGATGATATTGCATTTCAAATTATAACTATAATAACTCATATAAAATAGTACATTTTATGAATGTTAGTAATATCTTACGTATATGAGGATTTTCGGAAAATAAATATTCAGAAGTGTTTTCCCACGGATCTAACAAGTGTTGGTCAAGATGAAGTTCTCAAATTCAACTTCTGAAGTTGAGCGCGAGATGACATTGTGCGTATAAATATTGAGTGGGCGGGACTCATTCTACACCGGTGCACCCGATAGGCTCCGTGAATTGGTCGGATAATTTATTCTTCATTTACTATATGACGTGTATGTGTGCATGTTGAGGTGTGCCGTTTAGGTCGTGGGTTTTGGTGGCAAATGCCAACTGATATGCCAAAATGATGATGGTGCTAGACTGGTCAAAGACCTTCCAAGAACTTCCAAGAAAACGAGTTCAATGTTTGTTCTGTTAGTTATAGATATTAATATTTAAGATATATTTTAAGACAAATCCATGCTAATCCTTAACCAACCATTGATCAAAATGTTGTTTTATTAACAATTTCCCATACTATATGCCATACAAACAAATGGTGGCATATTCTCAAAATGGTTTTCTTAGACTTCTAACATGAGTTTTGCACCCCCTCCCTTTCCCTTCTCTCTTATCTTTGCCTTCAACACCAAGTAAGCCTGAGGGATAAGTATAGATACTTTTGGCCACACACCGGTGGCTACACGTTCTAAGTACTGCCCAATGTGCTATTGATACATAGCTATTTGACAGATTGCTTCATGATTATGCCACAAACATTTATTTATCCTACATTTTCCAGAAATATAAGGAAATATGACCTCACAAAGAGTACCATGTGACCTATGATAATGAGTAGTTACAGTGGCTATCATATAGCTTGATGCCACCAGGGCTACAAAGATCACGTGCAGCTAATTTGTTTAGGACATATTCCTCCTGTATACAATGAGTATGTTGTCATTTGTGTTTAGTAACCTTACTACAGCGTTGTAGATTTGTCAGTCACTTGTTTAGACTCGTATATCCTAAAATGGACTCACATGAGTCATAATTTCAATCCGTGTCCGTTGGGAAAGTGGGTGAGTCTGTATTGTCTCCCGAGCTTAGCAAGCATGAACACCTGTGCTCTATCCTGATTGTGACATGTTTTATTAATTAGGCTGCATAGTCATAATGTACATACCTGATCCACACAAAACACAGAGGAGAGTGACAGTTGATGTCAGAAGTTAACATACACCTTAGCCAAATACATTAAAGTCAGTGTTTCACAATTCCTGACATTTAATCCTAGTAAAAATTCTCTGTCTTAGGTCAGGTAGGATCACCACTTTATTTTAAGAATGTGAAATATCAGAATAATAGAAGAGATAATGATTTATTTCAACTTTTATTTCTTTCATCACATTCCCAGTGGGTCAGAAGTTTACATACACTCAATTAGTATTGGGTAGCATTGCCTTTAAATTGTTTAACTTGGGTCAAATGTTTTGGGTAGCCTTCCACAAGCTTCCCACAATAAGTTGGGTGAATTTTGGCCCATTCCTCCTGACAGAGCTGGTGTAACTGAGTCAGGTTTGTAGGCCTCCTTGCTCGCACACGCTTTTTCAGTTCTGTCCACAAATGTTCTATTGGATTTAGGTCAGGGCTTTGTGATGGCCACTCCAATACCTTGACTTTGTTGTCCTTAAGCCATTTCACCACAACTTTGGAAGTATGCTTGGGGTCATTGTCCATTTGGAAGACCCATTTGCAACCAAGCTTTAACTGATGTCTGGAGATGTTGCTTCAAAATATTCACATAATTTTCCTTCCTCGTGATGCTATCTATTTTGTGAAGTGCATCAGTCCCTCTTGCAGCAAAGCACCCCCACGTCATGATGCTGCCACCCCCGTGCTTCACGGTTGGAATGGTGTTCTTCGGCTTGCAAGCCTCCCCCTTTTTCCTCCAAACATAACGTTGGTCATGATGGCCAAACAGTTGAATTTGATTTTGATCAGACCGGAGGACATTTCTCCAAAAAGTACAATCTTTGTCCACATGTGCAGTTGCAAACCGCAGTCTGGATTTTTCATGGTGATTTTTGAGCAGTGGTTTCTTCCTTGCTGAGTGGCCTTTCAAGTTATGTCGATATAGGACTCGTTTTACTGTGGATATAGATACTTTTGCACCTGTTTCCTCCAGCATCTTCACAAGGTCCTTTGCTGTTGTTCTGGGATTGATTTGCATTTTTCACACTAAAGTATGTTCATCTCTAGGAGACAGAACACGTCTCCTTCCTGAGCGGTATGAGGGCTGCATGGTCCGATGGTGTTAATACTTGCATACTATTGTTTGTAAAGATGAACGTGGTACTTTCAGGTGTTTGGAAATTGCTCCCAAGGATGAACCAGACCTGTGGAGGTCTCCAATCTTTGTCTCTGAGGTCTTGGCTGATTTATTTAGATTTTCCCATGATGTCAAGCAAAGAGGCATGCGTTTAAGGTAGGCCTTGAAATACATCAACAGGTACACCACCAATTGACTCAAATGATGTCAATTAGCCTATCAGAAGCTTCTCAAGCCGTGGCATAATTTTCTGGAATTTTCCAAGCTGTTTAAAGGCACAGTCAATTTAGTGCATGTAAACTTCTGACCCACTGGAATTGTGATACAGTGAATTTTAAGTGAAATAATCTGTCTGTAAAGAATTGTTGAAAAAATGACTTGTGTCATGCATGAAGTAGATGTCCTAACCGACTTGCCAAAACTATAGTTTGTTAACAAGACATTTGTGGAGTGGTTGAAAAATGAGTTTTAATGACTCCAACCTAAAGTGTATGTAAACTTCCAACTTCAACTGTACATAGTTATGCAACCATTATTTCAGAGAAAACAGACCAAATGTGTTGCCAAAGGTTGAGTGTCTCTCACAGTTTAGGAGAGCCCCCTTGAGCTTCAGCTTGGGTTAATAAACTATAGATCTGGGGAAAGTAAATATAGAGAATATAGGTCTGAAACAGAGCACCCCTGAAGAATTACATACATTTTGTTTGTTAAGTCAGTCAGACAGTTTTTCACATTTTGAAATTCTCTCTCTCTCCACTCTGTTATGAATTGTGTTTATAAGCAATGTCCATTACTCGCCAAATAGTCTGACTTCTGTCAATTTCCCAATTTCTCACCCTCCACTGTTGTCACTGTGTGTCTTCCAGCAGTGTTGAAGGCTTTGAAGTCCTAAATTAGTCTCTCATAATCATTATTATAACATTAGTATCAGTGCCCACACAGGTAATAGCCACTAGCAGCCTAATCCAGCCTGGGCTGAAATTAAAGGATCCACTCCCTATAATCTATAATAATCTTTGGTGTGGTGTTATTTTCCCAGGGGGGGGGGGTTCATAACAATGACACAGTAAACCAATCAGGAAGTCAACTCACCTTCTTCTTGGCCTCAATAGGCATCAGTCAGGTCTAGCCTGTTACAGTGTTTGGTAAAAATGTACATTATATCGTAAAGCATACATTACCAATCTATAAGCATGTTATAAACATGACATTATAGCTACATAGAGCATTGTGATGTTCTGACCCTAATAAATGAGACATCTCCTAGTCTGGAGATGGCAATTCAAATTTGACCAAAGGTGAGTTCCCAATCAAGATTTCTTTTAAGAGACAAAAAGTCCAAAAGTATATCATTTCACCCATGCAAAACCAAGAGATGAATATCAACCGCAAGGATTCCGCAATGCATTACATGTATCTGAATTGGTAACTGATTGATTCAAACTGAGGTTAGGATGTATTGGATATCAAAGCTGGACAGCTCTACCAGGATTTTGACCCATTTATGTAACAACGAGCAGGCATCATGTGACATCAGGCCTGTGAAGCAGTGCCCTCAGTATACTGATGAACAGAGGGGTTACCGCCTGGTTTGATCTCTCAATCATGCACTGGCGTTACTGGTTGTGTAATAATGTGGCAATTAGTGCCCGTGAGTAAGTGCTCTATGCAGCACACACTGTGTTTGAAAAGATCCTCCAACTTTTACTCTCTCTGGCTTTGAAATGGACCGACAGAGCGCTATGATGCCTTGTCGAAACAATGTTGTGTTCAAGTGATCAAAGGACATGGACCTTTGATTGTGCGACACTGCTTTTTATATATATATATATATATATATATATATATATAATTTAAAACAACGAGGATAAACAGACTTATTTCCATTGTGGTCCTCATTTTCATGAATGCATGTGGCAAGTTTGGCATGTAGCAGGCAACAAAAAAAAACAGAGGTGAAAATCTACGGCAAATTAGTTATTTAGTCATAAAAACACAACATACAGTATACATACTATAGACAAAGGAACGCTATTTAGTCACAGTCACATTCTCACAGAGGCACACTATCAAATAACCAGGATTTCACCTTCCTTTAAAAGCTACACAGAGTGGGAGTAGTTTTAACAGAGGCCGACTATTCCACTCAGCGGCTCTTTAGTATAAAAAGTACCTTTCCCTGTCAGGCTTCTGAATCTATATATATATACACACACACACACACACACACACACACACACACACACACACACACACACACACACACACACACACACACACACACACACACACACACACACACACACACACACACACACACACACACACACACACACACACACACACACACACACACACACACACACACACTATCCTAGTTTTAGTGTTATGATTGTGTGAATCTCGAACATGGGAAAAGAAGTCAGACAAATACCTTGGGGCTGCCCTATGGATGATCCTATGTAAGCCTAGTCTGTGTGACCTTTGACTCAACGGGCAGCCAGTTGAGCTCCTGAAACTGGCTCCTACCAATATGAGTACGTGGGCTCAGATTCAACACCAGCTTAACAACTTGTTCTGGGCTATCTGAAGGTTGCTTTTTAGTAGATTAGTTAAGCCCTCGAACCATGAAGTGCTATTGTAACGTGGGGGAAATACACCAAAATATTTAATTCCTGTAGTCGTACTACACCCCCTTTTAATATGCGAGGTAGGTCCTTGGGACTAAACTAAACATAACAGGTTCTTTGCATCAAAAAGTGGAGCATGGGAATCAGACAACAACAATTTATTTTCATCGTCACAATAAAGGCACAATCTCTTGGCCTACGTAATATCCATATACCATCTTCAACTCCAGGAGTGCCGTACAACTGTCCTACAAGACAGACTTCAATATCACACAAATAATACTATACATTCCATTCACATACTCAAACAGACAATAATAATGTGTTGCCACAGTCACGGAGGGCATGCCCAGGGAAGAGAGAAAAGCCTAGGTGGAATATGGACACCCGTGCCTAAACACACTACATGTACAATAAGTCCTATTTCTCATACTTTGTTAAAAACCACCATCACCACTCCCGCCCTCCCAGGGCAAGCCGACCAGCACATAGTAAGGGGATCCACTGAATGACACAAACAGGAAGGGTTTTATACAAAAGGTGACACCCTTAAATAACAATCACACACACCTGGCACAGGCAGACCAACAAGAGTGCATTCAAAATAGGTAGACGGTTCTAACCCGTTACACTAGCATAGTCAAAATGAGTGCATTAGCTAGCCCTTTCTTACCTAGTACCTTAGTGGCCATACCTCCCCTCCCATGTTGCCATCTAGTGTACATTCTAAGTAACTGCCTGCTGTTTTGGCTGTGAGTACCTCTCCTGCTAGCTGTACCCTGATGCCTGAGGACTTGCTTAGTTTCAATTTAGACCCCAACAGAATTGCTTCTGTTTTGCCGAGGTTCAGAGATAGCTTGTTGTCTATGAGCTATGCATTGATGTTAGTGAGCTCTGCACTCAGTATACTCTCCAGTGTGGTTTAGTTTTTGTGAAACACAAGGAGTGCAAAGTCCTCTTCATACAGAAACAGGTGACATGAGCAAGCATCCTTTATATCATTAATGCACAGTAGGAATAACAGAGGCCCTAGCACGCTCCCCTGTGGCATGCCACGGCTTATGTGTAGCCTCAGAGGGCAAACCATTTACCTCAAACACTTGTTCCCTCCCCAATAAGTAGGACTCAACCCATTCAAGAGTGGTACTGCCCAACCTCTCTTCTTGTCTCAGCCGATGTAACATTTTTGTGGTCACAGACTGTCTGATTGGTTGTGTAAACGTTCTGAAATTGCTAAATGTTTTACTGTGATTTCACGGGAGCCCTTATAAACAGAGGCTCCCCAGGGCGAAACAGAACATATTACACCATAATCTGTGTAGAAATCATTTGTGCTATTGTAACGTTTGTCGTTGGAAGGAGACCAAGGTGCAGCGTGGTAGGCGTACATTATTTTATTTAAATGTTCCACCAAGAAAAACAATAAACAATACAACGAACGAAAAGCTTTGTCGTGCAAACTACATGCACTCAAACAAAGACAAGATCCCACACTGAAGGAGGGAAAAAGGGCTGCCTAAGTATGATCCCCAATCAGAGACAATGAAAGACAGTTGATTGGGAACCACACTCGGCAAAACACAAAGAAATAGAGAACATAGAATGCCCACCCAAATCACACCCTGACCTAACCAAACATAGAGAATAACAAGGATCTCAAAGGACGTGACAGCTATCTAATGTTGTGCACACAGGCGGGTCAGGGGATATGTCCCCTTATGGTTTCTGAACAGGAAGCACCACATAAACAAATTACAGAGCTGAAGTGTTCTGATTTTTCTGAGATTAGGTGGCTTTGTTGCAAAACAGCCTAATCATACAAACAAACAACACCTGTGGGCTGGAGGAAGATTTATGGAATCCCCCAGAGTCCAAAAGTTTTCCTCTGTTTCTGAGAAAACTTTTTTAGGGATCTGTTAAGAGGTTTTCTACGGATATAGCACTTAATTTTCCATATATACTGTAAACATACAGTATAACCCACTGGGCGCAGACATCAATTCAACGTCTATTCCACGTTGGGTCAACGTAATTTCATTGAAATGACGCGGAAACATTGTTGATTCAATCAGTGTTTTCCCAGTGGGTACCCAATACCTACTTTTCTTCCTTACACAGCAACTTGATCATAACTCAAGAATGATTTCTCAAATATTAATTTCTACTTTACTCCATCTTCCAACAATTCCATGTGCATCTATTCATTCACCCATCAATTCACTCATATGTTAATTTACTTCATGCTTTTTCTGTCGTTTCACTTAGTTACAGTGCAGTTCACTGTTTGTGAGTGTCTGCACAGTACCAGAAAGCTCACTGTATCTGGTTATCTTACAATTGCTGCCCCCTAGTGAACCTCCTATCAGTCGAATGTTCTACAGTGGAGGACAGTTACTGAGGCCAGCTGCAGAGGCACACATAGCTGAGCCCAGTGGAGCTTTGCCAAACACAAAGGCTTTGACCTCCAATGGGGCTGGGGACAGACCAGATTATGTCCCAGTTAGAAGATAAACATAATTTGTCCGCATTTTTTAAAACACAAGAAAACAAACATGATCAAATTAGGACTTTTTTGTAATGTCAAGCAGACCCTTGAACCCTAAGTACGAGGCACCATTAAATCCTCCATGAGAAATCATTTTGGAGACATGGTCTTTCCCACTGGGATGAGCATTCCTGTCTCCCCTGTGTGCTCACAGGCACCATGGCTCCCCACATCAAATGTGTTTACATGACTAGTTTGTAGGGGATTGGGGCACAACCAAGAGTGTTTGCGTGGATAGTCATCTCTCTCTATGTTTGCATGGCTCTTGTTACCAGCGAGGGGCCGAAGGTGACGGGGGTTGGAGGAGATGGCCTGAGTGAGTCAAGGTTTGGCCCAGTGTGCCCATTTCATGGGCAAATGAGGGATCACTCCTCTGTGTGGTGAAAGATGGTAACACAGACGGGGTGCTTGTTGCTCGGTGGGACCGTGGAGGCAGACAATAGTGGTGCTTCCAGAACTGACAGCGCCTGACTGGGCCCTTTAAAACTGGCGGCAGGAGAACAGGAGATCACAGTATCAAATAGCCAAACAAATAAAAGATTGATGATAGTGTCATGGCTATGTACAGCGAGTTTACAAAACATTAAGAACACCTGCTCTTTCAATGATATAGACTGACCAGGTCAATCCAGGTGAAACCTATAATCCCTTATTGGTGTCACTTGTTAAATCCACTTCAATCAGTGTAGATGAAGGAGAGGAGACAGGTTAAAGAAGGATATTTAAGCCTTGAGACAATTGAGACATGGATTGTGTGCATGTGCCATTCAGCGGATCAATGGGCAAGACAAAACAATTAAGCGCTTTTGAATGGGTACGAGAGTAGGCGCTAGGCACACCGATTTGTGTCAAGAACTGCAACGCTTCTGGGTTTTTCACATTCAACAGTTTGCCGTGTGTATCAAGAATGGTCCACCACCCATAGGACATCCAGCCAATTTGACACAACTGTGAGAAGCGTTAGAGTCAACAAACACTTATCTCCCTCACTAGCTTTAAGCACCAACTGTCAGAGCAGCTCACAGATTACTGCACCTGTACATAGCCCACCTATAATTTAGCCCAAACAACTACCTCTTTCCCAACTGTATTTAATTTTTATTTATTTATTTATTTTGCTCCTTTGCACCCCATTATTTTTATTTCTACTTTGCACATTCTTCCATTGCAAAACTACCATTCCAGTGTTTTACTTGCTATATTGTATTTACTTTGCCACCATGGCCTTTTTTGCCTTTACCTCCCTTCTCACCTCATTTGCTCACATTGTATATAGACTTGTTTATACTGTATTATTGACTGTATGTTTGTTTTACTCCATGTGTAACTCTGTGTCGTTGTATCTGTCGAACTGCTTTGCTTTATCTTGGCCAGGTCGCAATTGTAAATGAGAACTTGTTCTCAACTTGCCTACCTGGTTAAATAAAGGTAAAATAAAAAATAAAAATAAACATGGGCCAGCATCCCTGTGGAACGCTTTCGACATCTTGTAGAATCCATGCCCGGATAAATTGAGGCTGTTCTGAGGATAAAAGGGCAACTCAATATCAGGAAAGTGTTCCTAATGTTTGGTATACTCAGTGTAGAATAAAATAAGGTTAAACCTACTGCAGTCAATCTACTTCATGCATTCTCTCAGGGGCATGCTTGGTTCATTAATACATTTACTTACAGACCTGGCAATGACCATAGGCAGGGGTTAAGTCTGTTTCACCTCCTTGAATGGACAGGGATTTTCAAAATACAACGTGCTTGTAGTATTTTTTAGATACAGTAAATTCATGTGACCTTTAATTCACTTTAAATAAATGAACGGAAGAGTTCTTGCACCAGAGAGCTCAGGAGAGACATCTCTGACATCTCTACCTGCCCTGAAGCTTCTTCTCTGTATGTTATGAGTGAAAACACTAATAGTTACAGAGCAGGAATATAAAGTTTACTGTACACAAAGCTCTTTGCTACATTTCCTATTGCCTGCGGGTGTGTGCGTGCTCCGGGTGCCTAGGTACCGTGGGGGCTCGCTCTGTGGATCTCTGACCCCAGGGAAGTAGTGAGGAGGCTGGGCCTTGCAGCCTGGATCAGGGCCTCTTCTATCAATCACAGACTGGTCCAATTACCTCTTCATTAAGGCCTCAGTCTGTCCAATACTTTCATTTGGTTTGTTTTCTCAGTGTGTCACGCCCTGATCTGTTCCACCTGTCCTTGTGATTGTCTCCACCCCCTCCAGGTGTTGCCCATCTTCCCCATTAACCCCTGTGTATTTATACCCGTGTTTGTCTGTTGCCAGTTCATCTTGTTTGTTAAGTCAACCAGCAGGTTGGCTCAGCTCCTGCTTTTCCCCCAGTCGCTCTTTTCGCACCCTCCTGGTTTTGACCCTTGCCTGTCCTGACTCTGAGCCCGCCTGCTTGACCACTGCCTGAGCCTGCCTTCAGTCCTGTACCTTTGCCCCACCACTCTGGATTATCGACCCCTGCCTGCCTGCCCACGGCAGATAAACATCATAGGCTCAATTACTATTGTGTTTATGTATACTTAGATGGTATCTGCCTCCTTGAGAGGAAACATTCTGTATTATTGCAGCACTATAGATGTCAGTTGGATTGACATCCTGAACTACCCCTCTTCCTTCCACAGTGGGAGCACTGCAGTATATAGAGACCAGATTTTTACCTTTACCAGACTACCAGTACATCATAAAACAGTTCCCCTTTTCACTTCTATCGTCAGATACAATACAGTCTAAGACACTTGGGGAAGTGAAACCTTTAGATTGCTACTTTTGTCCTCATTAAGGACATTTTCACACTTGCTTTATCTCAGAGGATGAGCAATTGAACGCTGGATTCCCCACGAGAGCAATGATTTGCAAGAGGCCTTCAACCCACTTCCTGTCTGTTGGTTTGTTGGAAGGAAGTCAGGTGACTCATCGTATCCGGCCTGACAGGTCTTCTCTTTGTGTTCTGAGTGGGCTGTGTCATGAGTTACAGAGTATCAGTGACAGGAGGAGCTGACCCTCTCTGTCTCTGTCTGTGTGACAATAGTAATCGATGTAGGAACTGAGATCAGGAACAAATACTATAGCCAATTCTCTCTGCTTAAAAGTCAGTTTTCCCACGCTAATGGCACTTTCAAGTGTAACTCAATATCAACTTATTCATTTTGATTTGTAATATTATCATCACACTACATAACAGTGTATGCACTCATGCCAGTCTGAGATCTTGCTATCTGTGCTATGTCTACCCAGGGCATGGATGCGCCTAACAGGGGAGACACACGAGCGGTGAGAAGGACCAGGAATGTCAGCAGTGCTGGGCTGGGTCGTCTTCAGAGGGGAACTGGAGCTGGACATGGAGATGAAACAGCTGAAAGGGACGACTTCATTAGTTTGAACTACAGGAAAAGGAGGTCCGAGCACGCCCCCATTCTCATCGATGGTGCTGTAGTGGAGCTGGTTGAGAGCTTCAAGTTCCTTGATGTCCACATCAACAACAAACTATGATGGTCCAAACACACCAGAAAGACCTGAAAGAACGACCTAGAGCCTTCTGGCCTTAGTTACAATGATCAAGTTCCCCCACAATGCCTTGAGAAAGACACATCAAATCAAATCAAACCTTATAGTGAAATGCTTACATACAAGCCCTTAACCAACAATGCATTTTAAGAAAAATAAGTGTTAAGTTAAAAATAGATAAGTAAACATTTAAAATTAAAGTAACAAATAATTAAAGAGCAGCAGTAAAATAACAATAGAGAGACTATATACGGGGGTACCAGTACAGAGTCAACGTGCGGGGGCACCGTTTACTTGACGTAATTGAGGTAATATGTACATGTAGGTAGAGTTAAAGTGACTATGCAAAGATAATAAACAGTGTAGCAGCAGCGTAAAAGTGTATGGGGAGGGGCAATGCAAATAGTCTGGGTAGCCATTTGAATAGCTGTTAAGGAGTCTAATGGCTTGGGGGTAGAAGTTGTTAGGAAGTCTTTTGGACCTAGACTTGGCGCTCCGGTACCGATTGCCATGTGGTAGCAGAGAGAACAGTCTATGACTAGAGTGGCTGGAGTCTTTGACAATACATCACTGGGACCAAGCTTCCTGCCATCCAGGACCTCTATGCCAGGCGGTGTCAGAGGAAGGGCCTAAAATTTGTCAAAGACTCCAGTCACCCTAGTCATAGACTGTTCTCTCTGCTACCGCATGGCAAGCGGTACCGGAGCGCCAAGTCTAGGTCCAAAAGACTTCCTAACAACTTCTACCCCCAAGCCATTAGACTCCTTAACAGCTAATCAAATGGCTACCCAGACTATGTGCATTGCCCCTCCCCATACACTTTTACGCTGCTGCTACTCTCTGTTTATTATCTATGCATAGTCACTTTAACTCTACCTACATGTACATATTACCTCAATTACCTCAAGTAACCGGTGCCCCCGCACATTGACTCTGTACTGGTACCCCCGTATATAGTCTCTCTATTGTTATTTTACTGCTGCTCTTTAATTATTTGTTACTTTCATTTTAAATGTTTACTTATCTATTTTTAACTTAACACTTATTTTTCTTAAAATGCATTGTTGGTTAAGGGCTTGTATGTAAGCATTTCACTATAAATGATTTTTTGATTTGATTGGTCTTTCTCAAGGCATTGTGGGGGAACTTGATCAGTGTATCCATTGTAACTAAGGCCAGAAGGCTCTAGGTCGTTCTCTCAGGTCTTTCTGTATCTAGAACACCTTTATTTACTGCAGTTAACAGGGCAGTGAATATTGCTACCTTATAGCCTAGTGCTCAACCAGGAGAGCCAAGGAGATGGATCTTGTGTGTTTCCCTCCCTCCTGCATACTGGCAGTTCGTCAAGTGAAGTTCAAGGCCATGTGTCTCATCAGCTGTAAGAAGCATAGACCATCCCCCTTGACCTGACTCACTACAGGCATAGGGAAATAGCATCACTCTATTGTCAACAATGATTTATCTACAGTATATGCTATCGGGTTGACACTGTGCTCACTGAAGGGGGAAGGGATAGGGGGTGTTTCTTGACATACATTTTCTTGCCAACCACCCACAGCGACAGTCTATCATTCTAAGTCAAGGGGGGATACCAATCCTCTGGGAGAAGGAGAGAAGGCTATACAGAACAAAAACAAAAGACAAAAATGCTTAAGAGCCATGCCTGGTTTTTAATCCCGAGGTGATAGGTACTTTGGGTCAAAGGTCACAGTGCAGGAAGTGTTGGAATTTTCTCAGTGGCGTTACGATGTCAGCAGCCAAGGACAGCAGGCCGCACGGAACTGGGCCTCTGTTTCAGAGGATGGATAAATGTCATCTGCGCTCAACCTCCCTATCACCTAACGGTATTGCAAAATCACTGCAACGTTGTGACAATGTTGCTCTTTGTTCATTATGAGGCAAGAGTTTTTCTGTGTTGGGACTGCTGTATTTTAAAGGTGATATTGTTGAATGTAATAATACTAAGTGCTCTGCAGTTTTACGCTGGAATTTGACAAGGGCATGAATGTATTATGTTACAGGTACTTTAGTTTTGTTTTGGCGATCATGAAGAGACAATGATCCTGATCCGGGTAGCCGGAAAATAGAGCATTGCAGTAGTCTAACCTAGAAGTGACAAAAGCATGGATGAATTTTTCTGCATCATTTTTGGACAGAAAGTTTCTGATTTTTGCAATGTTACGTAGATGGAAAAAAGATGTCCTTGAAATGGTCTTGATATGTTCTTCAAAAGAGAGATCAGGGTCCAGAGTAACGCCGAGGTCCTTCACAGTTTTATTTGAGACGACTGTACAACCATTAAGATTAATTGTCAGATTCAACAGAAGATCTCTTTGTTTCTTGGGACCTAGAACAAGCATCTCTGTTTTGTCCGAGTTTAATAGTAGAAAGTTTGCAGCCATCCACTTCCTTATGTCTGAAACACATGCTTCTAGCGAGGGCAATTTTGGGGCTTCACCATGTTTCATTGAAATATACAGCTGTGTGTCATCTGCATAGCAGTGAAAGTTTACATTATGTTTTCGAATAACATCCCCAAGAGGTAAAATATATAGTGAAAACAATAGTGGTCCTAAAACGGAACCTTGAGGAACACCGAAATTTACAGTTGATTTGTCAGAGGACAAACCATTCACAGAGACAAACTGATATCTTTCCGACAGATAAGATCTAAACCAGGCCAGAACATGTCCGTGTAGACCAATTTGGGTTTCCAATCTCTCCAAAAGAATGTGGTGATCGATGGTATCAAAAGCGGCACTAAGGTCTAGGAGCACGAGGACAGATGCAGAGCCTCGGTCCGATGCCATTAAAATGTCATTTACCACCTTCACAAGTGCCGTCTCAGTGCTATGATGGGGTCTAAAACCAGACTGAAGCATTTCGTATACATTGTTTGTCTTCAGGAAGGCAGTGAGTTGCTGAGCAACAGCCTTCTCTAAAATTTTTGAGAGGAATGGCACTAAATAGCACTAAATAAACTTCAGTTAGTGCTAAATACGGCTGCTAGAATCCTGACTAGAACCAAAAAATTTGATCATATTACTCCAGTGCAAGCCTCTCTACACTGGCTTCCTGTCAAAGCAAGGGCTGATTTCAAGGTTTTACTGCTAACCTACAAAGCATTACATGGGCTTGCTCCTACCTATCTCTCTGATTTGGTCCTGCCGTACATACCTACACGTACGCTACGGTCACAAGACGCAGGCCTCCTAATTGTCCCTAGAATTTCTAAGCAAACAGCTGGAGGCAGGGCTTTCTCCAATAGAGCTCCATTTTTATGGAACGGTCTGCCTACCCATGTCAGAGACGCAAACTCGGTCTCAACCTTTAAGTCTTTACTGAAGACTCATCTCTTCAGTGGGTCATATGATTGAGTGTAGTCTGGCCCAGGAGTGGGAAGGTGAACGGAAAGGCTCTGGAGCAACGAACCGCCCTTGCTGTCTCTGCCTGGCCGGTTCCCCTCTTTCCACTGGGATTGTCTGCCTCTAACCCTATTACAGGGGCTGGGTCACTGGCTTACTGGGGCTCTCTCATGCCGTCCCTGGAGGGGGTGCGTCACCTGAGTGGGTTGATTCACTGTTGTGGTCATCCTGTCTGGGTTGGCGCCCCCCTTGGGTTGTGCCGTGGCGGAGATCTTTGTGGGCTACACTCAGCCTTGTCTCAGGATGGTAAGTTGGTGGTTGAAGATATCCCTCTAGTGGTGTGGGGGCTGTGCTTTGGCAAAGTGGGTGGGGTTATATCCTTCCTGTTTGGCCCTGTCCGGGGTGTCCTCGGATGGAGCCACAGTGTCTCCTGACCCCTCCTGTCTCAGCCTCCAGTATTTATGCTGCAGTAGTTTATGTGTCGGGGGCTGGGGTCAGTTTGTTATATCTGGAGTACTTCTCCTGTCCTATTCGGTGTCCTGTGTGAATCTAAGTGTGCGTTCTCTAATTCTCTCCTTCTCTCTTTCTTTCTCTCTCTCTGAGGACCTGAGCCCTAGGACCATGCCCCAGGACTACCTGACATGATGACTCCTTGCTGTCCCCAGTCCACCTGGCCATGCTGCTGTTCCAGTTTCAACTGACCTGAGCCCTAGGACCATGCCCCAGGACTACCTGACATGATGACTCCTTGCTGTCCCCAGTCCACCTGGCCATGCTGCTGCTCCAGTTTCAACTTCCACCTGACTGTGCTGCTGCTCCAGTTTCAACTGTTCCGCCTTATTATTATTCGACCATGCTGGTCATTTATGAACATTTGAACATCTTGGCCATGTTCTGTTATAATCTCCACCCGGCACAGCCAGAAGAGGACTGGCCACCCCACATAGCCTGGTTCCTCTCTAGGTTTCTTCCTAGGTTTTGGCCTTTCTAGGGAGTTTTTCCTAGCCACCGTGCTTCTACACCTGCATTGCTTGCTGTTTGGGGTTTTAGGCTGGGTTTCTGTACAGCACTTTGAGATATCAGCTGATGTACGAAGGGCTATATAAATAAATTTGATTTGATTTGATTTGACAATGCGAGTGACACTTTTGGTTAGGATACACTGGCTATTCAGCGGCACACAGAGGTGATGTTCTATTTCATCTCTATCTCTCTCATACAAGCATACTGTGTAAAACTGAAAATGTATAAATCCTATTTAATTCCGATTATTTTCTGTATAGGTCTACGTTACATTTCAACTATATGGGCTAACATCTGTTTTGACCACACACACTGCGAAAGCAGGCATTCCTGTGGGCTGTCCTCTGATCAGTTCTGGCAGACGCTCTGATTCCAGAGTATTTCAGCAATGACATGCGGGCTGGGAACACTTGTGACAGATATGAGGAAGATATGGTCTCTATTTTAGATAACCAATATGTTGAGTGCACAGAAAGGTTATGATACAGTTTTGTCATTTTCACTGTAAAAAGTCCATTTGAGCTGTCAAAGACTTGTTTCAACGTGTTTATTTGATATGTTGATGTGCAATGAAAGACTACATAAGGTTTCCCAAGTGTACCATGCCCTGTAGCCAAGATGTCATTGATGCATGCTAAATACACTAATTGTTCATAATCATTCTACCGCATATAGTGCATGTTTTCAGTAAGATAATTGTCAGCATCTAGCGAACAATGTGCTGCATTTCTAGGCAACAGTGGTTTAGTTTTTTACAAGGGATCAACACCCAACTACATTAATGGGACGTTGTGGGACATTCTTGCCATGCGCCGCTCCCTGTAACCCAGTGCGCAGAATCATCACACTCCGCTGTCAGCGCAAGACATACTGACGGTATGGCGGCAGGATACAGCAGGAAGGATGCTACTGTCGCCCGTGATGTGTCTTTCGCCAACAGAATGTGAATGGAATATCGACGGTAAAGGGAAAGGATACCGCAATAAAGGCCTGTCTCCGTGAACTCCGAGATGGCCAGGCTCGCCGACTACTTCGTGGTGGTCGGTTACGACCTCGATAAGAGAGGTGAGTTTTGGGCTAGCTATTTTCTTAAGTGCTAGCTAGCTAATACTGGCGTATTAGCCGCGGTTCAGCCCTGGTAAACATGGGGAGGCGGAGGAAAGGGAGGCGGGGACGGGCCGGGACAAAACGGCGTCCCACAGTTGTGGGGTGTCTTATCCGGCAGGGCACTGAACTACAAATCGCGGATGTCAAAGGCCTCTCGAGATTAGCCCGCTGTCTGGTGTCATTTCAAACCACGAGGAAAGAGTTAATTTTATTTTATGTCATGCATAATTTTCATAGCCATATCTAGCTAACTAATAACTTAAGTGAACTTGCAAGCTAATTAGCTTGGTAGAGGATACTTGTTAGCTTGCTAGCTAACGACTTGTTTGGCGGCATTGGTTAGAGTAGATTTCTAGCTAATGTAGGTTTATTATACCAACTTGTTATTTAACTAAAGCGAAACCATTTTCTGTCACCTCTCGCCAAGCTAACAGGAATTACCTAGTAAAGCAAACGTCACACATTCGTGTCGAGATTTTACATGATGAGGTCGAAATTATAAGGACTAACTGGTCATTCTGAGCAGCAAAGCAAATATTTGCTTGATAAAAGCGTACTATTCTTGTGAACAACTAACGTATGTTTTAGAAATGGAAGTATTGTTGTTTTCTTTGTCTGTTTTTGTTTGTGGACTAACCTAGATGGCTTTGCCCCTCCCCAAGCCACTTGAACCAGAGCGGCCCGAACCGAGCCCAGTAGATGCTCAGTTTTCTTCCTGTTGTGTTTCGGACGCTGTGAGCGTTTGGGACCGTTATCTGACGCTCCCCCAGGTTTGTGCGGTGTCCTAGATCTGTGCGGTATAATGGCCTGTTCACCATGAAATATTGAAGCCGCCTTATTCGATGAATATATTAAGCTAGTTGGAAACTTGTAACGTCTTTTATTTATAGAATGGATTCTGTTTATGACTTATTTAGATGGAGCATGCAGAAACATCGTAGCATGACAAGTTCTCAGCGTCTAAAATCAAGCAAGAACTGGCTTGTGTACTTATTTCTTGGTTGGAAAGTTGAGGTTGGACAATGAACATTTTGATTTTCTTTGCATACATTTTAATGCATGTCTGTTTTGAAGGGGGACAATCCCTGCAAGGTTCAGCGGCAGGATGTTATAATGTGGACGTTGCACACTGCAGAATGTCTCTCCTTCCTGTATCTACCCTGCTGTTCTTGCTGCTGAATGCAGACTAGGTCTGTAAAGCATCTGGGAAGCAGACATTAAAAACCCCAAGCGCTGAGGCGATCAAGGAGAAACGAGGCCTCCGTACCCAATTAAAAAAAAACAAGACTCAGGGATGATGATTTGTCTGTAGTTGAAACCCTTTTACAGCAGCCAAATGCATAATAAATACATGCATAGTAAATCACTTGCTGCAACATATGCATCTGACATTTTATTCTTTAAAGTATGCATTTTACTTTTCAACAACACAAGCTTATTTTAGTCTTACCCCCTGTTCCTGAACACTGACTCCATACTCATTACCTAAAGTGGCTACCCACTCTTCTGTAACCAGATTGATACTACAATTTTATACTCTTTATTCTGTTAGGCTGATGCATGCTCCCAGGGGTAATGACATTGTCTTCTGACATCATTCTCACATGCCAGAGAGAGCTTGGTGCTCCCTGACATTTTGACAGAGCTGCAGCCTGCCTGTCTTGTGATGTCCTGAATGCACAGGTGTGGAGGTGTTGCTTCATCTGTGTTTTGACTGGCGTGCACACACACACACACACACACACACACACACACACACACACACACACACAGGCCTGGAATGTTTCACAACTGCTGACTGACAGTTTGGGGGTGTGAGCTCATCTGTGTTTGTAAGTTTCTTCCACAGACTTGAGTTGTTGAAACATCACCGTATTTCTAGAGAAGATTCTTCCTGGGTGATTACATCATCAACATAACATTCAGTGATGGAGAAAAGCTTTTACCTGCAAACACCCATCCTTTAATTGTATGTGACCACGCTTAGAATTAGAGTCGACAGTGTACAATGTAAATCATTCATCAGTTTAATTATTTGAAGAGGATATCCAGAGGAACAAAACCTCTCTGCACCCTGTGGGGCAGGTTTTGCTACTGTACTGTTTGCAGTCAATGTTGTGGTTGTAGGGCACGTCCCTGCCTTGATGACCACTGCCTGCAGCTCCCATTCACACCCTCCATTAGTCACTAAGGTGTCAGGTTGCCTGATAATTGTGCTCAACCCAAACTCTCATCGATCAGATAGACTTCACATGGGGAGCCAAGATGGCCGGTCTGTGGCCAGGGTGTGGTCAGCCTGACTGGGGTTTCTTGTGTAGCTCTGTTTTGACTGCTGTCCCCTTTTGTGCTGAGAACACTGTGGCGAATCAAATGCTCCGTTCGCGGTGCTCCCGGCCCAAACAGGAAATAGGAGAGCGGACCCTTGGGAGACGTGTTTAGAGCGAGAATACAGATTGTCCCTCTGTGTGTTTGTGTTCTATGAAAACTGGGAGAAGGGGGGTGGGGGTGTGTGTGTGTTCTCATGTGGGTGGGGAGTTGTCGTTAATTTTGTAGAAGCCAAGGGCCTCTTCATTTCATGATCAGCCGCAACACACACTGCTCTCCGTTCTGACCCCTTCTTTTCTACCTCCCTCCCAGGCAGCTGGAGGAGTGTTACTGTTTGTGTATGCAGAAGTGTGGGACTAGACAGAATGCACAGCAGTTGTTTTTCACCCAGGAGTGACAGCTCTGGCACTGTGAGAGAGCCTGGACCAGAGCTCAGCACTGTGCCTCTGCTCCCTTTACAAGAGCTAGAGGTAAACAGATCTATATAGAGAAGCATGAAGAATGCCACCTACTGTAATGTTGTGTCCAATTCATTATAATACAAAATACCTATCAGCGATAGGTGAGCAGCATTCTTGTCATTGACAGCCAGGAGATTCACCCACTGGTTCTTTAGGTCAGGTGCATAGATATTAGAGGTCGACCGATTTAATTGGAATGGCCGATTTAATTACGGCCGATTTCAAGTTTTCATAATCGGAAATCGGTATTTTTGGGCGCCGATTTGCCATTTTAATAAAAAAAAATTGTATTTTAATAAAAAAATGTATACCTTTTATTTAACTAGGCAAGTTAAGAACACATTCTTATTTTCAATGACGGCCTAGGAATGGTGGGTTAACTGCCTCGTTCAGGGGCAGAACAACAGATTTTCACATTGTCAGCTCGGGGGATCCAATCTTGCAACCTTACAGTTAACTAGTCCAACGCAATAACTACCTGTCTCTCTCTCGTTGCACTCCACAAGGAGACTGCCTGTTATGCGAATGCAGTAAGCCAAGGTAAGTTGCTAGCTAGCATTAAACTTATCTTATAAAAAACAATCAATCATAATCACTAGTTAACTACACATGGTTGATGATATTACTAGATATTATCTAGCGTGTCCTGCGTTGCATATAATCTGACTGAGCATACACGTATCTAAGTATCTGACTGAGCGGTGGTAGGCAGAAGCAGGCGCGTAAACATGAATTCAAACAGCACTTTTGTGCATTTTGCCAGCAGCTCTTCGTTGTGCATCAAGCATTGTGCTGTTTATGACTTCAAGCCTATCAACTCCCGAGATGAGGTTGGTGTAACCGAAGTGAAATGGCTAGCTAGTTAGCGCGCGCTAATAGCGTTTCAAACGTCACTCACTCTGAGCCTTCTAGTAGTTGTTCCCTTTGCTCTGCATGGGTAACGCTGCTTCGATGGTGGCTGTTGTCGTTGTGTTGCTGGTTCGAGC
The DNA here is from genome assembly GCF_018296145.1 of Oncorhynchus tshawytscha. Lineage (NCBI taxonomy): Eukaryota > Metazoa > Chordata > Actinopteri > Salmoniformes > Salmonidae > Oncorhynchus > Oncorhynchus tshawytscha. Next base: position 17,753,646 of record NC_056445.1, read on the forward strand.
CCAGGGATGAGCGAGGAGAGGGACGGAAGCTATACTGTTACACTGGCAATACTAAAGTGCCTATAAGAACATCCAATAGTCAAAGGTTAATGAAATACAAATGGTATAGAGGGAAATAGTCCTATAATAACTACAACCTAAAAATTCTTACCTGGGTATATTGAAGACTCATGTTAAAAGGAACCACCAGCTTTCATATGTTCTCATGTTCTGAGCAAGGAACTGAAACATTAGCCTTCTTACATAGCACATATTGCACTTTTACTTTCTTCTCCAACACTTTGTTTTTGCATTATTTAAACCAAATTGAACATGTTTCATTATTTACTTGAGGCTAAATTGATTTTATTGATGTATTATATTAAGTTAAAATAAGTGTTCATTCAGTATTGTTGTAATTGTCATTATTACAAATAAATAAATAAAAATCAGCCGATTTTAATCGGTATCGGCCCTTTTGGTCCTCCAATAATCGGTATCGGTATCAGCGGTGAAAAATCATAATCGGTCGACCTCTAATAGATATGCCTACATTTTGCTGGACAATTTCAATCAGCTTTACATTTGGAGAGCGCCGGAGTGAGACTGAAACACCACAACCAATGCAGCGGAAAAGGACACGAGCGAGGGAGAAGGCGAGAGCGAGAGCTTGCCAGCACTCCTCTCTTCTCGATCTGTGGGCTACCACTTCCTCCCTGTTTCTAGAGCAGGCCAGGCTGCAGCCACTCAGGACCTCCAGAAATAGACCTCACAATCTGTCTTTCATAGGGGACGGGGGTGCTGCTGGAAGGGGGACAGAGCTGTGAGTGTGGTGTGTGTCGGAATGTTTCTACCATGGGACTCGTCATGCCATGGTAACGTTACTGTCTCCCTGTCTGTTAGGCTGTAAACAGACACTGCTTGTCTCCGTGTGGAGCTACACTGAATACTGGCTGGTCTGGTCTCTCTCAGGGCTTGCACCGGATACTTCTCTCCCTGCAGACATGATGTGACTCTGGTCCCTGCTCTGACCTGGATGTAAGCCTACTGCTCTTATAGTGAGGGACTTTTGTTTATGTCCCCGCCCCAGCCCAGGGCTGTGTGTGCGTGTGGCTGTTTCATTGCCGTCTGTCTGCTGTAATGAATGCTCCTTATTCAGGAGGCAGACGAGTGCCCCAGGGCCCTGCAGCCTGCCCTCAGTGACCCACTTCTAGAAGCTAGTGATGGGGATAAAAATTGATACAGTTACATATCGGGATATTATTTGACAATGCATCTTATTGTTTTGCAAATATCATTTTTGTGGTAGTAGGCTCCAATACTCAAGTATTTTTCCTTCATGGCTTGTACTCAATCTTCATTTTAATTAGGGAGCCAATCATGAGAATCGCAATACATATTGTATTGGCACCTAAATATCGTGATAATATTCTATCGTGAGGTCCCTGGCAATTCCCAGCCCTGCTTTGCTTTGATGGTCTTCCATGGAATTTTGAGAATTTATCCCCCTCACCCTTTTCCTCCTGCTGTTACCCCCTCAGGGCAGGACTGGGGCAATCCTGTTCCCAGTCAGCCTGGGATTAGAGGAGTAATTGTTCCAATCCCCCCCAGGGTATATCAGCGGTGGGACTAGATTATCTATGATCAAGACCACCTCCCCTTCATCATCGCCATCAAAGAAAGGAATTATAATCTGGTGTCCCACTGTGTTTCGCCTAATCCCGCACACATCTGATTGGTTGAAAGGGACAGGAAGCAATACTGATTGGTCCTGGGCCGGAAAAAGTTGATCCTGATTGGATGGTTATTTATCTCTGGTGAATGGAAGTTAAAAAAAATATATATATATATATATTATTATATATATTTTTTTACAGTTGTCAACCCCACTCCCTCCCCTCTCCCAGGGAAAGCTGTTTGATTTCTGTGTTCCAGATTATTACTGTGTGTTGTTCACCCCACCCACCTGGTTGTTTTTGGTATGCACCTGTCCTTGTAGGTCACTCCAGATAAGATTGTTTGTTAATATGCAAATGTCTGTGTTCCTCAAAGTGTGGCTCTTTTCTCTGTGTCTCTGTACCTGTCTGTCTACTAGGCAGCGCTTTCTATTAGCGCCGGCCGGCGGCTAATCAGCCGGTTACAGACGCATTTTCAGCCACCTACTTTTTCCACTTCATTGTCAGTGTCCCCAGGAATTTCTTGAAAAACACATTGCTACTCTTCTGGCACCTAATGACTGATCTGCCCCAAACTTGATATGTGGCATCTATGGACAAAGGTCTCTCGAGAGACCTTTGTCTCTAAGGCATCTTGCCTTAGAGATTCGTTATTTACCAAATTACAATGATTGCCCCAAAGGGGGCCGCTGCATCATTCGTGGGGGTCGACCTGTTGCCTTTGTATTAGTAGGCTACTTTTCATTTAAGTTTCAATTGGCTAGTCCATCAAGCCATCTGCTAGAATGAAAGATAATCATCATCTAGTGATCTCTTGATAGGATAGGTGCCTGTCAGTCACAAAGCGGGCTATGACAGGGAAATGCAGTTTTCTCTCTCGCCTCCCGGTACAATTCGTGTGCATTGTTTGTTTGGTTGTAGTCACATTTATTCACACAGGGGAGGGAGAGCGCATGATGCTCGTGAATTTGCACATCCCCGTGTAATGTAAGTGGTAACGATGAGTCGAAACCCAATTAGCCAAATTATTGTTTTCTGGCACATTAATTATCGATCACGTTTCACATAGCCAGCTATGCGGAGTCAGAATCTAATTTTATTTGTCACATGCGCCGAATACAATAGGTATCAGCTAATGTTTACTTAAGAGCCCTTTCCCAACAATGCAGAGTTAAAAAGAACAATTAGCTAAATAAAAAAAAAGGAAATTGTAACACAATGAAATCACAATAATGAGGCTATATACAAGGTGCAAGGGTACCAGGTAGCTGATGTAATATGTACATGTAGGTATGGGTAAAAGGGACTAGGCAATCAGGCCACATAATAAACTGAGTAGCAGTGTGTGTCCAGTCCAGTGAGTGTGCTTAGAGCCAGTGCAGGAGGGTCGGTGCAGAAAAAAGGGGGTCAATGCAAATAGTCTAGGCAGCCATTTGATGAACTGTTCAGCAGTCTTATGGCTTGGGGGTAGAAGCAGTTCAGGAGCCTTTTGGTCCTAGACAGTGTGACTTGGGTGGCTGGAGTCTGACAATTTTTAGGGCCTTCCTCTGATACTGCCTGTTATAGAATTCCGGCGTTAAATCGGAATTTAACCATATGTATTGAACAATTATTTTGCCCAAGTTTATGCCCAACTTTATCATAAGACATGAACAGAATTCATCAGTGATTTGTATTTCCTGCAACTTTTTGAAGGGGCAACGAGAATGTCTGTGTATGGGTGTGTACCACTTTCTGTAGCCGTTGTCTTCTGGCAGATGGAAAGGCTTTCCCAAAAAACCTTCTCAATTAAATGTTAACTAAAAAGTAGGCTATGGCTTAACTGTCAAAATATCATGATTATTTTCATCAATCCAGTGGGTATTTGGTTTGCAAACTCTACCGTCCAATGTGTGTTACAAAAACGTAGCTGAACAGCCTCTTGCTAGGTGCACACTTGAATTAAAGTGTAATTACACCTAAAAATCTACTTTTCTCAGATTTTTCACAGACCTCAAGTGGTCTCCTGTTGGACTTGCATCACATTCTGTGTGATATTGATAGGCATCCTACAGCGATTTAAAAAAAACAACAACCAAAAAACCCAACAATTTTACTGTTGAAAAGCGATACCCCAATTATGAATATAGTAATGTACACAGCAAAGGGTAAAATAATGTTTTGAGCAAAAGTTCATGGAGTAGGGCATTCAAGGAGTTGTTCTGATGGAAGTTGTGATGTCATCAGCCTCCTGCCTTGATTGTGGAACAGTATAGGAACAAAAGAGGAAAGGCCCACCCCCACCACTTGTGCTATGTCATAACTTACCTGGACCACCTATTTTTTGAAATGTGCCTTTTTAAGTGAATCTGGTGTTTAAATGAGACTGAAGTGACATTGGCTTGAATCTAATCGAATCAAACTTTATTTGTTACATGTGCCGAATACAACAAGTGTAGACTACCGTGAAATGCTTACTTACAAGCCCTTAACCCACAGTGCAGTTCAAGAAGAGTTAGTTGAGGTAATTTGTACATGTAGGTGGGGGTGAAGTGAATACGCATAGATAACAAACAGCAAGTAGCAGCGGTGTACAGAAGGGAGGGTGTGTCAATGTAAATTGTCCGGTGTCAATTTTACTAATTGTTCAGCAGTCTAGTGGCTTGGGTGTAGACTTGGCGCTCCGGTACTTGTCGTGCGGTAGCAGAGAAAAGTCTATGACTTGCGTGACTGGAGTCTCTGACAATTTTATGGATTTTCCTCTGACACCGCCTATTATATATGTCCTGGATGGCAGGAAGCTTGGCCCCAGTGATGTACTGGGCCGTTTGCACTACCCTCTGTAGTGCCTTATGGTCAGATGCAGAGCAGTTGCCATACCAGGCGGTGACGCAACCAGTCAGGATGTTCTCGATGGTGCAGCTGTAGAACCTTTAGAGGATCTTGGGACCCATGCCAAATCTTTTCATCTAGATTGTGCCTTTTTAGATTTCGAGACAATTGACTACTAACAAATAGTCTTTCACTTCTCTCATTGACTTCCCAAATCCCGGCCGGTCTGCTTGGTCTGTTTCGCAAGCGTTCCCGGAGGTCTCGCGTTGTTGCGCCTCTGGGTTTAGAAACTCTATGGCTATATCATCCACTGCCTCTTTCCTGTGTCGGCCAGCTGAAGAGCAAATGTAACAGCGTGACGTTTTGACACCTTGGAGATAGACTCCTAAGTTCTGGGTGTGGTGGATGGTGTGGGGTTAGGACGATACTTTTAGATGGGATAGCTACTGGGATGGCCATGGGAGGTAGACACTAGTACCTGGGGAGCTGGTTAAGGGGAAGACGGGCATAGGGGAAGCGGTAGTGATGGAGGAAAAAATTGATAGTTACATATCGCAATATTGTTATGGATGCCATATCGTGCCCTTGGTCACCACAAACGACATCACATCGTAGATCTTAATACAATAGAATTGTGAGAATTGCAATCCATATCGTATTGGCACCTATTTAGTGATAATATTGTATCGTGAGGTCCCTGGCAATTCCCAGCCCTAGTGAGTGAATCTACTATCCCTCAGTTTACTTGCTCTAAGTGAAGTGAAGGGACAGGGTTTTTGATAAGTTTGATTGCTGTAAATCTATTGTTTTAATTTCCTGAGCTACCCACCCCTGTCCCACTCAGAGGAGATCATTGGGAGAGTACTGCATGGTCAGTAAGCCATAGGCCTTCTGTCTGTTGTGGTCCATCTCCATGGTCAATGCCCTGTGTAACAGCTCTCCTCATAGTCTCTCTGTTAAACAAGACCGCACCAACAAATATTCAAATGTATTAAACTTCAAAGAGAGATTGAACAACCCTCTCGTCACTTTTTCAAAATACCTCGGTATAGGGTGTCTATGTACGGTATACCACCCTATCCTAGTTGATGATCCCTGCTCTAGAAGTCATTGACCACTACAGGCCTCAAAACTGTAGGCTATTCTATTAGCATAGCATTGCGCTAACATGCTGAAGAGTGCCACTGATTAAAGTTGGAGATATTTGGGTCCTTTCCCCCTAGTCTGTCTGCATACAGCTGTGATGTGAATGTGATAGGTGACAAACTACTAAACTAGAGTTGCCAACGTAACAGACTGTGTGCTACCTGGCCAAGAGTGTGAGTAGTGCAATGTGTGTGTGTCATGCTCCACAAGGAATGTGACGCTTATGAACTGTTGTAAGATTAGTTCTCCTTGACCCCTTAACCTGACCCCGTCCAAGATAAGTTAAAGCCAAAACACTCTTTCTAGACCAGGGCTCTAAGGGCTTTGAGACAGGGCAGGTAGATACTGTAGGCTGCTGTATATGCATACCGGTAATGTAGAAAAGACAGGGGCTCAAATGGAGAAGTCTGATACAGAACAGGCACTTAGCTGTCAGACTTTTTGTAATATCAAACTAATTTCACAGTGCTAAGATTCACTGGAAAGTTCACCTGTGTGTGTGTGTGTGTGGTCATGGCTAGAAAGTAGTAGAGTAGGAGGAGAAGACCTCTGAGACGAGCGCAAAGGAAGTGAGTTATGTTTATCAGTCGACCATATTTGGAAGCAAATAGTGACCTTGACTGTTTTGCTGCAAAACAAAAAGGGAAATGTGATCAAGTCTTCGCTTTAACATCTCTCTTGTCTGAATGGTACCATATTCTCTATGTAGTGCACTGCTTTTTGACCAGGACGTGCATTTCGGGTAGCCTACATAGGGTGCCATTTGGGACACAACCTCTCTCTGAATTTAGTATTTCCTCTCCTTGAAAGCCTGCATTTTTGTTTTTGAAGGGGGGGGGGTGTAAGTTTAGCAGGAAGGATGTGAGGTTTTTTTTTTTTTTTGCACAAAGAAAATGACCCCCACGGTCACCATGGCGACAATCACCATGGCGATGGCGGTTTCCCCCTTCTGGTCTGTCTGCAAGCCAGTGTTGGTTGCTACTGGAGATCACTTTAAATGGATTGGGTTTATCTTTCTTTGCATAGTGAAGTTTTTCCCCTGGTGTCTTCTATTTCTAAATTCAGTTAATGACAAAAAAAAAATGATATTTGGATCCTATTGATTTATTTATTGCCATACTCTCCAGTGACCAGTCACATTGTGCATCTCACCCAATGTCTGAACCAAGAAGAGGGCTAGGTTTGGGCCTGCACTGCTGCTTTTAATTAGAGAGAGTGACTCACCCGCACCCTCATTCATATTACACCGCTGGCTGGCTGGCTCACACGTTAAAGAGAGGACTGTGTCAGAGTGGGTGTGGTGATGGGCTTGAAAATGATATAATTTTGTGTTATGTGTGTTGAGTAGGTTTATGGCCTGTATACTGTGTGCGAGGGAGAAAGAGTGCGTTGTGCATCGGGGCTGTAATGGATCCACTTTTCCGGTCATGTGTGGTTTGGCCTCAGAAGCCTGAAAAATGCAGAGCTGCACAGTGCAGTAACCATGGCACGCGAACCTTGTTGGTGTCCTGACGTCTTTTTTTTTTATCAGGTAGAAACATACTTGATCATGTTGGAACTATGAAGATTAGATCAAGATAATGATCTATGTGCTAAGGATCTATGTGCTAAGGATATGATGTAATGTGATGGCAGGTCCCAGAGCAGCTCCGCTCGTCACCATGCAGACACACACACCGTCTGCTAATTTATCCTGTGAGTTGCAGTAACCATGGTAACCAGCTGTCATGTCATGGTGGTTTGGAGACGAAAGCGAGAAGCTGTGGTTGTGGTCTGTTCTGATGCCAAGAACACAACACACACACAGGGCTGTTATCAGTCTGCCTTCAAATCTAATTGGTCACACACATTTTGTAGATGTTATTGTGGGTGTAGCAAAATGGTTATGTTCCTAGCTCCTATGGTGCAGTAATACCCTTGACTGTCCATCCAAGACCATATGATAATTTTCAGTCTACAGCCAGTCACTATTCCAACTGCCTATCCTCCAAGATGGGCTCCCGAGTGGCGCAGCAGTCTAAGGCACTGCATCTCAGGTTTGACTCCAGGCTGTATCACAACCGGCCGTGATTGGGAGTACCATAGGGCGGCCCACAATTGGCTGGGTTTGGCCTAGAGGTCGACGATTATGATTTTTCAACGCCGACACTGATTATTGGGGGACAAAAAGGCCGATACTGATTAATTGGCCGATTTTAAAATGTATATATACACATTTTTAAAATAATGACAATTGCAACAATACTGAATGAACAATGAACACCTATTTTAACTTAATATAATACATATGGGCTTTTGCATGGGTGTTCTTAAGGTGATTCCACAGGTTGGTGGTATTTTTGGATTTAGCCGTTGCTGACCCCATGCTTACATCTTTATCACAAATAAGACACCTTGCTTTCCCTGGTGCCAATTCCATGTCATTGTCCTACACTGCTTTTCTCTGCCATCTGTAAAACACACAAACAGCTCTTAAGTGACAATGATACTGAAGAGTCTGCTTAGGAGACAAATACTCTCAACTGTTTGAATAAAAATAGAGTTTACCTGTGATGAATATATGCAGGAAATCCTATTTTAATAATGGACATGGTAAGAATTGACTACCAAAGTGCGAGTCATAATTCCCATGACACCTTCTAGCAAAATCTGAAAAGCGGTTTCTTCATTTATTCCATAGGATATTTTTTAGATTAACATAAAATAAGGTCTGTGTTTCGTGTAGGCTTACACCACTTGCCTTTTTTTTTTTTATAACTGTGTAGATATCCATAGGACAAGGTAACTCTGATCAATATTGGCTAAATATAAGCGAAGATCATTTTTTTTTGTAGAGTGGATTTCTGAAAATATTTTGACAAACGTTACCTTATCCTAGTGAGATTTACACGAGTATCAAAACGCTGAGGCGGTTTAAGCATGCACGAAACACAGACTTTATTTGAAGTAGATCAAGACATTCTCTATGGAAGACATGAACGGTAAAATAACGAAGGAACCCCTTTCAAGTTCAGCCGCAAGTTATTACAGGAATTTTAACGCCTCGACTATTTCTCTCTAAACCATATACCTTTGACTATTACGAGCCTGCTGCTGCCTACCACCCCTTAGTCAGACTGCTCTATCAAATATCAAATCATAGACTTAACTATAATAAACACACAGAAATACGAGCCTTAGTTTCCAGATTTGACCTATCACCTCGAAAACAAAACCTTTATTCCGTTACGTATTTTATCTAACGTGTGGCATCCATGAGTCTAAATATTCCTGTTACATTGCACAACCTTCAATGTTATGTCATAATTACGTAAAATTCGGGCAAATTAGTTCGCAAAGAGCCAGGTGGCCCAAACTGTTGCATATACCCTGACTCTGCGTGCAATGAACGCAAGAGAAGTGACACAATTTCACCTGGTTAATATTGCCTGCTAACCTGGATTTCTTTTAGCTAAATATGCAGGTTTAAAAATATATAATTGTGTATTGATTTTAAGAAAGGCATTGATGATTGTTTTTTATAAGATAAGTTTAATGCTAGCTAGCAACTTACCTTGGCTTACTGCATTCGCGTAACAGGCAGGCTACTCGTGGAGTGCAATGTAATCAGGTGTTAGAGCATTGGACTAGTTAACTAAGGTTGCAAGATTGGATCCCCCGAGCTGACACGGTAAACATCTGTCTTTCTGCCTCGTTCCTAGGCCGTCATTGAAAATAAGAATGTGTTCTTAACTGACTTGCCTAGTTAAACAAATATTAAATAAAGGTGTAAAAAAATAAAAATTTGGCAAAATCGGCGCCCAAAAATACCAATATCCGATTGTTATGAAAACCTGAAATCTGCCCTAATTAATCGGCCATTCCGGTTAATCGGTCGACCTCTAGTTTGGCCAGTGTAGGCCGTCATTGTAAATAAGAGATTGTTCTTAACTGACTTGCCTAGTTAAATAAAACATAAAAAGATCACTCTGTTTCAGTCACTGGCTCTATGGTCATTTTAAGGCAGGGTTTCCCAAACTCAGTCCTAGCCCCCCTCCCCCAACTCATCATAAAGCTTTGATTATTTGAAGCAGCTGTGTGGTGCTAGGGCTAAAACCAAAACCTGCACTTGGGGGGGCGGGCAGGAAGCAGGACCGAGTTTGGGGAAACCCTGATCTAAGTCCCCCCATCTCAGCAAGTTGTCAGCATAGGACCCCTCCCCACTTAAACTCTGACCCTGCGTCACCGGTTTCTTACCTTTCTCCACCTACAGTGGGGAGAACAAGTATTTGATACACTGTAAGTAGGAAAACCTGCAAAATCGGCAAAGCATGTAGAGTTCGGTAATTTATCATAGGTACACTTCAACTGTGAGAGACGGAATCTAAAACAAAAATCCAGAAAATCACATTGTATGATTTTTAAGTAATTAATTTTCATTTTATTGCATGACATAAGTATTTGATATATCAGAAAAGCAGAACTTAATATTTGGTACAGAAACCTTTGTAAGCAATTACAGAGATCATATGTTTCCTGTAGTTCTTGACCAGGTTTGCACACACTGCAGCAGGGATTTTGGCCCACTCCTCCATACAGACTTTCTCCAGATCCTTCAGGTTTTGGGGCTGTCGCTGGGCAATACGGACTTTCGGCTCCCTCCAAAGATTTTCTATTGGGTTCAGGTCTGGAGACTGGCTAGGCCACTCCAGGACCTTGAGATGCTTCTTACGGAGCCACTCATTAGTTGCCCTGGCTGTGTGTTTCGGGTCGTTGTCATGCTGGAAGATCCAGCCACGACCCATCTTCAATGCTCTTACTGGGGGAAGAAGGTTGTTGGCTAAGATCTCGTGATACATGGCCCCATCCATCCTCCCCTCAATACGGTGCATTCGTCCTGTCCCCTTTGCAGAAAAGCATCCCCAAAGAATGATGTTTCCACCTCCATGCTTCACGGTTGGGATGGTGTTCTTGGGGTTGTACTCATCCTTCTTCTTCCTCCAAACACGGCGAGTGGCGTTTAGACCAAAAATATATATTTTTGTCTCATCAGACCACATGACCTTCTCCCATTCCTCCTCTGGATCATCCAGATGGTCATTGGCAAACTTCAGATGGGCCTGGATATGCGCTGGCTTGAGCAGGGGGACCTTGTGTGCGCTGCAGGATTTTAATCCATGACAGCGTAGTGCGTTACTAATGGTTTTCTTAGAGACTGTGGTCCCAGCTCTCTTCAGGTCATTGACCAGGTCCTGCCGTGTAGTTCTGGGCTGATCCCTCACCTTCCTCATGATCATTGATGCGCCACGAGGTGAGATCTTGCATGGAGCCCTAGACCGAGGGTGATTGACCGTCATCTTGAACTTCTTCCATTTTCTAATAATTGCGCCAACAGTTGTTGCCTTCTCACCAAGCTGCTTGCCTATTGTCCTCTAGCCCATCCCAGCCTTGTGCAGGTCTACAATTTTATCCCTGATGTCCTTACACAGCTCCCTGGTCGTGGCCATTGTGGAGAGGTTGGAGTCTGTTTGATTGAGTGTGTGGACAGGTGTCTTTTTATATAGGTAACGAGTTCAAACAGGTGAGGTTAATACAGGTAATGAGTGGAGAACAGGAGGGCATCTTAAAGAAAACCGAACAGGTCTGTGAGAGCCAGAATTCTTACTGGTTGGTAGGTGATCAAATACTTATGTCATGCAATAAAATGCTAATTAATTACTTAAATCATACAATGTGATTTTCTTGTTTTTCATTTTAGATTCCGTCTCTCAGTTGAAGTGTACCTATGATAAAAAATTACAGACCTCTACATGCTTTGTAAGTAGGAAACACTGCTGATTTTGCAGGTTATCAAATACTTGTTCTCCCCACTGTATCTACCCCACTCCCTTCCTCGCTTTCTCCACCTCCAGTAGTTTTTACCCAACAGCAGGTCCTGCTGATAGTAGTGTGTCTGACATTCCCTCACGCTGCCCAGCTCAGTTCACATTCCAGTCACGCTCCAGTCTGAATGCTCTGCAAGGAAACCCTTCTCTTACATCAGACTCTGTTACTTCGTCACCCAGGAGACAACTATAGTCTACCTAACTGTCCAGGTTGGCCCAGACTCACTCTGCTGAGGTTTCACAGTTGATAAGCTCACATAGTTGTACCTGAGCCAAGACAATCAGGGTCTCTCACCGTATCTAATTTAGGCCCAAGAGCCCAGTTTTGAGAGTTCCCGCCTGTAACTGACCTGATTCAATGAATCAACTGGGCTTTTATGATTAGTGGAATCAGGTGTGTCAGTGCAATGCTGGAACAAAATCCTGCACAGTCCCTGTGGGTCCCCTGGAGTTAGGACCATGATTGAGAACTCTGGTTACTATGGTCTCTATAAGGGTGAGGTCTAAAGAACTTAGAACTATGGTCAGGGCTGCTACCAACACGTCAGTTGTCTAGTGGCTACTTCTACCTGATGCTAGAGGAAGCACTAGAATACTGTCTAGTGGCTACTTCTACCTTGTGATGCTAGAGGAAGCACTAGAATACTGTCTAGTGGCTACTTCTACCTTGTGATGCTAGGGGAAGCACTACAATACTGTGTGAGACATATCCTCTTCTCTGGAAGAGCAGAACCACCCGGTCAACACCTAACATCCGCTAACTTTCTCACCTTGTGACAATTGACCAAAATAAGCATCACCTGCTCATAGTTTCACTTCACCTCCACCGTGTCACACTTAGTGTGTCACTGGGCCTCTCGCAGGGGGGGACCTACTGATCAATGGCCTGCGAACCTCACTCATGCAAATACCTGTGTGTTAAAAGTTTACCAGGTATAGGCCTAACTTTAATTTTGACATGCCGCTGCTAACTGCCTCTCCAGAACTGGAGCTATGATTCATATTTCATATCATAATATTTTAGTTTTTGTTTGCAGGTAACACCCTCTACTGTAAATGTTGATAGTACCTCCAGGGCCTGAGGCCTAGGGCCTGTTCTTTTCCCATCAAACAACTCTAAATGGCTCAACTTTCACCTACAGGGAGAATTAACTAAGGATTATGCAAGGGCTCCAGCTTGTGCCACCGCTCACCAAAAATGTAGGTTTTGAGAATAACAGTTGCAAAATCATAGGTGAATGCCAAAACCAATAGCAACAGCCACTGTAAAGCGGGTAATCTGTAGTTGCTGCATCCATTTTTTGATTAATAAATGAATGATATATTATGTCCCATTGATTCTTGAAGAATTTAACTTATAAAAGCCTCATAAGCTAAGTTAAACTGTTGTACCCGATCAGAACCCCAAATATAAGCTTGTTTTACGCCAATGTTTGTAAACAAAGTAAAACACTATATAGCATCAACATGGTTGTAACTATAATTTTGATATCACAGATGGTCAGTCCTTGCATCCGTTTCTCTGTCTATGAATTTGAGAGCGGTTACATTCCTTCAGCCCCATGCCGCAACTTTTTACCAGAACATTTTGTTTCAACTGCTGATTGTCACTAAGGCAAACGGTAATGTTTAATCATTTATCTGACCATGTCATTGAGTCTGTTTGACCTGTATAGTGACTGGATGCCAACCCAGTGCCCACTCGGTCTTGCCCGTCCTAATGCCAGCTGGTCATACGGTTGCTGGGTGCATTCCCCATGGCCATGGGGTGTGCCAGCCAGAGCTGACTGGTGGGTCATGAGTTGCTCTAGTACCCGGTGCCACCCTGTGCTGGCCAAGCCTGGTACACCTCTGTAGCACAGACCTTTCTAGGGACCAGGTCCCTTTGAATGTTATAAACTTTCAGACAGTTGCCTGCCTATTCTGTTTCCTGGTTATGTACGTTGCACCGAATTATGGTGTGCTGTTTGTCTGCCATTTGTTCGCTTGCTGACTACACTGTGTTTTAGGGACCACCCATCTGGGCATCTGACTGCCGCCATTTTTGTTAATGTCTACACTCCTCTTTCTATTCTGGTTGGAGCCAGTTTTCGCTGTTCTGTGAAAGGAGTAGTACACAGCGTTGTACGAGATCTTCAGTTTCTTGGCAATTTTCATGGAATAGCCTTCATTTCTCAGAAAAAGAATAGAATGACGAGTTTCAGAGGAAACATTCTTTGTTTCTGGCCATTTTGAGCCTGTAATCAAACCCACAAATGCTGATGCTCCAGATACACAATTAGTCTGAAGAAGGACAGTTTTATTGCTTCTTTAATCAGAACAACAGTATTCAGCTGTGCTAACATAATTGCCAAAGGGGTTTCTAATGATCAATTAGCCTTTTTTTAAATGATAAACTTGGATTAGCTAACACAATGTGCCACTGGAACACAGGAGTGATGGTTGCTGATAATGGGTCTCTGTACGCCTATTTAGATATTCCATTAAAAAATCAGCCGTTTCCAGCTACAATAGTCATTTACAACATTAACAATGTCCACACTGTATTTCTGTTCAATTTGATGTTATTTTATTATTTATTTTAATGGACAAAAAGTGTGCTTTTCTTTCAACAACAAGGACATTTTTAAGTGACCCCAAACTTTTGAATGGTCGTTTATATTGTCATGGTAATCTTCATTACATTGCAGGCTTCTAGGCTCTGTTGTCCAGTACACAGAGACTATTGTTATGACAACCATGTTTATTTGAGCAGTGGTTTGTTTTTGTTGTTCTAAAGTGAAAAGGCCTGTTTTTTTTGTTTTTTTTGTAGTAGAAGTGAAGGAGCCAGTTACTTGACTGTTGTAAAGTGTTTAAAAGCGGTGATATCCAACAGAGACAGAACCAGCAGCAGAGAGGAGATCCATTAGCAATACCTCTGAAACACTATAAGCATCCCTAAACGCCCTTGTGTGTGTTGTCCTCCATGCCATGTATTAAAGGAAATCCTAAGAGCCTGTTCTATTTCGCTGACTCGGCAACCTAAATATCTTGGAAATCAAGAATCTTGGAATGGATCCTGGGAATGTTGGAACCGGAATGAGACTTCAGTATTCCCCCATCAGTACTCAGGGAGTCAAGGAAAGTCTGCTTGAGTATCCCTTCCAGATCACCAGATGACTGACTGAGCACACAGCCGCTGACAATTCATCACATGGATCTGAGCTCTCCTCTGTTTGTTAGGAGTCTCTGATAGGCTGAGGGAGAGTGGGGGAGGGAAAGAAGAAGATGGAGGGTATGATGGAAAGGAGGAGGAGAGAGAGACTGGAAGGGATGGGTAGGATGACTCTGGTCACTGACGGTGTGAGTGTAGGAATGTGTGCTACTGACTAACAGTGCATTTTCCACCAGACACTGTGTCGGCAGGAGAATTTTTAGGGAGCCCCAGTCATTTTAAATTGTGAACATATAGTCAGCTTAACAATATGCAAACAATGTGTGAGTTTAGCTATTCTCTGCTTCAGATGTACAATGACAAGGGCGCATTGCACATGCCCATAATGCCACTAATGCCATCATACTGTGGGCCTATGGCTGACAGCCCTGACTATTAAATTGCTATCACAGGAGGTTGGTGGCACCTTAATTGGAGAGGACGGTCTCGTGGTAATGCCTGGACCGGAATAGGTGGAATGTTATCAATTACATCAAACGCATAGTTTGCAGGTGTTTGCCATTACATTTGCTCCATTCTCCCCTCAGCAGCATGTTGTAACTCCCCCTCTAGGGGAAATGACTGTCCTCCCCTAAAATGACCAGCCCTATCTAACTAGCTAGTAGACTACTCTCTCCCTTTCTGACAGCTGGAGAGGCAAATCTGTTCACCCTCCTCCATGCCTGTTATCTACACATGCATTTGGAGCATGTGTTTTTAATTTACTATGATAAATACATCAAGATAACAAGCTAAAATGAAGTTAGCTAGCTGATGATATTTATCTTAGCCATACAGCATGTCAGGTTGGCTAGCTAGCTAGCCCTAAACACAGGGGCCTGCTGTAGCCAGCTAGCTACTAAGTGACATTCTGCTATTAGCCCGAAAAGCGCTTAAAAAAACACATTTCACAGAATGATGGTGTGCTGTTTGTCTGCTATTTGTTCGCTTGCTGAC
This sequence comes from Oncorhynchus tshawytscha, assembly GCF_018296145.1. Lineage (NCBI taxonomy): Eukaryota > Metazoa > Chordata > Actinopteri > Salmoniformes > Salmonidae > Oncorhynchus > Oncorhynchus tshawytscha. Next base: position 17,769,272 of record NC_056445.1, read on the forward strand.
TACACTGTGTTTTAGGGACCACCCATCTGGGCTTCTGACTGCTGCCGTTTTTGTCCGTTTTGCAAATTACAGCCTCAACTTTGTTCAGAGGTGCTAAGTACTCTCAGCCGGCAAACACTAGCGTTGTGTCCGTGCCTTAATTAAGGCAGACTCCTTCCCTCAGCTCTGCTTGGTGATATCACCTTTACCAGATGCAGGATGTCCTGCAGCCTGGCTTTGTACTCAGTGCCATAAACCAGCACTCCTATCTCCACTATATAGCCAAGTTAACGTTACTCATTGTGTATTTTTTTCAGTGTTTAAATGTTTTTTAATTTTTTTTTAATGGGGTGTAGATCAGCTTTAATATTGCAGATTGTGGCTTTATTCCTTTGGTTACTATTTTTCTACTATTTCTCTTGTTTCTCTACATTGTTGGGAAGGGCCCCTAAGTAATCATTTCACTGTTAGTCTACACCTGTTGTTTACGAAGCATGTGACAAATACAATTTTGATTTAACATTTTACTATATCCACACCAATCACTGCCCAAGGCTGATAACATAGCTCAACCTAGTGGCAGAGGAATCACTCTGCCAGGGTGTATACCTGACTGGATCTGTTATGGTAACTGTCGTCTTTTGTGAAACATTATTAAAGGTCATTTTAGGTTACTGTAAGTTTGTGGTGGTGTTATCATTGAATTTATTTATAACAGTTAAGGTGGTTTGTATGGAGGATAAATGTTACTACTGGGCCCAGTGACTCTAGTTCCACTGAAGATTTACCCTGGTGTTTTACAAAAAATCCTCAGACTTGTTTCCACCTCCAGATTACTGTGGTGTTTTACCAAAAACAGCCCTGCTCCTGGGACTCACTGGGCCAAAAACAGCCCTGCTCCTGGGACTCACTGGGCCAAAAACAGCCCTGCTCCTGGGACTCACTGGGCCAAAAACAGCCCTGCTCCTGGGACTCACTGGGCCAAAAACAGCCCTGCTCCTGGGACTCACTGGGCCATGGCCTCAGTGGACGTGCTCTGACTTTGGGCCAGGAAGCCCTAGCTATGTAAACACAATTTCCCTAGTATAACATCAGGATGTCTGCATTAGTGTAACACTGGTGTTGCAGTCAAAAAGCAGCACCATCAAAATTCTGCCTACGTACTACGTTACGATTAACTCATGTTGCGCTGGGCAATATATAAATGCAAGTATTTTTTTCCCTCATTTTTATAAATGCTAATGTCCATTTGTTCACGTTGTGTTTTTGGTCTGGTCTCATCTCCTTCTGCTGTGACTGTGCGCCTTCCCATTTACACACCAAGCCCCTTCCCCACACACCAAGCCCCTCCCCATGCCACTCACAACAACAAAGATGAAAGATCCTCTGACAACAAGGCTATTTGCATTTGTGATCCTCCACTGGCTGTTTGCATTTGAGGTTTTGTCAAACAGAATCGGTCATATGGACACAAACACATTGAGACACTTTTTAAATGTATTTTTTATTTAAGGGGTGTATCAGCTTAATATTGCGGAAAGAATATTGGTTCCATCAATGTAATTGTATGCATCATTTCCAATCCCCCATATATTTTTTGGTAGATAAATATATCCATATATATATATGCATGTGTGTATGGATATATTTATCTACCAAAAAATATATGGGGGATTGGAAATGATGCAGACAATTACATTGATGGAACCAATATTCTTTCCGCAATATTAAGCTGATACATATATATATGGGGCGGTAGCCAGAAGGTTGCGAGTTCAAACCCCCGAGCTGACAAGGTACAAATCTGTCGTTCTGCCCCTGAACAGGCAGTTAACCCACTGTTCCCAGGCCGTCATTGAAAAATAAGAATGTGTTCTTAACTGACTTGCCTGGTTAAATAAAGGTAAAAAAATATATATATACACACACACATACATACTTTAAAAAATAATATACCTTTATTATTCCCCGCAAACCCTACCACCGATCCCCCAATTGGAGTAAACTAATAAACACTTCGGCTTTTACCTTCAATTTATACACATTTTACAGACAGTCTATTTTACAGTAGTTGTTTTTAGTCCTTCCTCTATTTCTGATGTCCATCCAGTTTGATTTCTGTTTGTAACTGTGCTATTTCACAAAAGTTCTGAACCTATATACATTTTTACAGACCCCGTATGATTTACATGTTTTATCTTGCTATTAGTCCAACCCTTCAGCTCCATTCAACCTCTCCCATCGATCTCTCAACATCATCCATTTTGGATTTCTATTTGCCATATATTTTTCAACTGTTCTATGATGCTCCACAAACGAATTGAAGCTTTCTATTCTCATAGATTCTACAGATTGTACATTAAAAATACACATTTTTACTTAAATAATTATTATATTATTGATTGATTGACTATGGCTTTTCAAATCACCCAGTATTGCGATCTGCAGCGGTAGTTCTAGGCAAATGTTGCAATTCTTCAGCCATTCCTGGACCTGTGACCAAAAACGAGCTACATATGGACAATGCCAAAATATATTATCTAATGACTGCCTCCTTACAGCAGAATCTGCAGAGCTGGGAAGATTGTATCCCCCATATACATAACATTCTATTAGTTGCAAGAATTTTGTATAGTAATTTAAATTGAAAAATGTGACGTTTTGCATCCGGTGGTGTTTTGCGTATCAATTCGTAAACCATGTGCCATGGAATGGGTACATCGAAAATCTCTTCCCAACTATTTTGCAATTTATATGGCACAGCTGTCAGTTTTTTGGTCCTTAAATGAAATTGGTATATGTTTTTATTTATCACACTTTTCTTTAACCATTTATGCTCTTTAATACAGGGCCGACATACAAGTTCTTACTTTTTTCCCCTTCTACTTGCCTCTTCCATTTTTGCGGTAATGCTTCAATTAATTGGTTGTAATTTTGGGTAGAGCAGACATTTCCAAATGTCTGTGTTAGCTGCATGTGTGACAACTCCACCAGTCCTATTTATGATATCATTCACAAAAATTATACCTTTCTTAAACATTTACTCTATTTTTATTTTTGATCAATTAGTATGTTTGAATTTTACCACAATATTTGTTGTCTTTTCAGGTGGATTAAACAGAAATTGCAACCAACTTTCTAAGGCTTGTTTAAAAATAAAGATATTTTGGAGATTATTTCCTTTTCAAACAACTGAAAGTGGGCCGGTGTAATCTGAATAAAGGGGAAAGGCCCTTCTTGAACATAGGATGAGACATTCGTAACAATTTACTAGAGAACCAGTTTGGATTTAAGTATAACTTTTGTATGACTGATGCCTTTAGTGAGAGGTCTAATGCTTTAATATTTAATCATTTCTGCCCTCCGAATTCATATTCGTTATATAAATAGGCCCTTTTAATTTTATCTGGCTTGCCGTTCCAAATAAAATTGAATATTTTATGTTCATATAATTTAAAAAGCAGGTCACTAGGTGTAGGCAAAACCATAAGTAAATAGGTAAACTGTGATATGACTAAAGAGTTAATCATGGTGATTTTCCCACAAATAGACAGGTATTGTCCTTTCCATGGTAGCAAGATCTAATCTATTTTTGTTAACTTTCTATAAAAATGTATTGAAGTGAGTTCATTTCTTTTGGGATTTGTATACCCAGTATGTCCACATCTCCGTCAGACCATTTAATTGGTAAACTACATGGTAATGTAAAATGTGCGTTTTTTTTGGTTTTAATCCAGAGAGAATAGCAAAAGTATCTAGATCCTCTGAGGCCGTGGAGAGAATTGTGGTTTTAAAAGAGAACCGGAATCATCAGCGTACAATGACACCTTAGTTTTTAAGCCACGGATTTCTAATCCCTTGTTTGATCTAATCTTAAAGGCTAACATTTAGATGGCAATAATAAATTGATATGCCGATAGTGGACAACCTTGTTTTACTCCTCTAGAGAGTTTAAAACTTTCTGAGATGTAGCCATTATTTACTATTTTACAGTGCCTTGCGAAAGTATTCGGCCCCCTTGAACTTTGCGACCTTTTGCCACATTTCAGGCTTCAAACATAAAGATATAAAACTGTCTTTTTTTGTGAAGAATCAACAACAAGTGGGACACAATCATGAAGTGGAACGACATTTATTGTATATTTCAAACTTTTTTAACAAATCAAAAACTGAAAAATTGGGCGTGCAAAATTATTCAGCCCCTTTACTTTCAGTGCAGCAAACTCTCTCCAGAAGTTCAGTGAGGATCTCTGAATGATCCAATGTTGACCTAAATGACTAATGATGATAAATACAATCCACCTGTGTGTAATCAAGTCTCCGTATAAATGCACCTGCACTGTGATAGTCTCAGAGGTCCGTTAAAAGCGCAGAGCGCATCATGAAGAACAAGGAACACACCAGTCAGGTCCGAGATACTGTTGTGAAGAAGTTTAAAGCCGGATTTGGATACAAAAAGATTTCCCAAGCTTTAAACATCTCAAGGAGCACTGTGCAAGCGATAATATTGAAATGGAAGGAGTATCAGACCACTGCAAATCTACCAAGACCTGGCCGTCCCTCAACTTTCAGCTCATACAAGGAGAAGACTGATCAGAGATGCAGCCAAGAGGCCCATGATCACTCTGGATGAACTGCAGAGATCTACAGCTGAGGTGGGAGACTCTGTCCATAGGACAACAATCAGTCGTATATTGCACAAATCTGGCCTTTATGGAAGAGTGGCAAGAAGAAAGCCATTTCTTAAAGATATCCATAAAAAGTGTTGTTTAAAGTTTGCCACAAGTCACCTGGGAGACACACCAAACATGTGGAAGAAGGTGCTCTGGTCAGATGAAACCAAAATTGAACTTTTTGGCAACAATGCAAAACGTTATGTTTGGCGTAAAAGCAACACAGCTCATCACCCTGAACAGATCATCCCCACTGTCAAACATGGTGGTGGCAGCATCATGGGTTGGGCCTGCTTTTCTTCAGCAGGGACAGGGAAGATGGTTAAAATTGATGGGAAGATTGGTGGAGCCAAATACAGGACCATTCTGGAAGAAAACCTGATGGAGTCTGCAAAAGACCTGAGACTGGCACGGAGATTTGTCTTCCAACAAGACAATGATCCAAAACATAAAGCAAAATCTACAATGGAATGGTTCAAAAATAAACAAATCCAGGTGTTAGAATGGCCAAGTCAAAGTCCAGACCTGAATCCAATCGAGAATCTGTGGAAAGAACTGAAAACTGCTGTTCACAAATGCTCTCCATCCAACCTCACTGAGCTCGAGCTGTTTTGCAAGGAGGAATGGGAAAAAATTTCAGTTTCTCGATGTGCAAAACTGATAGACATACCCCAAGTGACTTACAGCTGTAATCGCAGCAAAAGGTGGCGCTACAAAGTATTAACTTAAGGGGGCTGAATAATTTTGCACGCCCAATTTTTCAGTTTTTGATTTGTTAAAAAAGTTTGAAATATCCAATAAATGTCGTTCCACTTCATGATTTTGTCCCACTTGTTGTTGATTCTTCACAAAAAAATACAGTTTTATATCTTTATGTTTGAAGCCTGAAATGTGGCAAAAGGTCGCAAAATTCAAGGGGGCCGAATACTTTCGCAAGGCACTGTACACCTAGGGTTACTAACCATAACTTTAACCCATTTTATAAGAGATTCCCCAAATTTATATATAAACTCCAGTTGTACTTTATCAAAAGCCTTTTCAAAATCAACTATGAAAACCAGGCCTGATCTCCCCGATATTTCATAGTATTCTATTGTTTCCAGTACTTGTCTTATTATCTCCAATGTATCATTCCATGTAAAAAACTTAGATTAGGATGAATAATATCTGACAATACTTTTTAAATTCTATGCGCCAAGCATTTTGCTAGGATTTTTGCATCACAACACTGAAGTGTAAGGTCTCCAATTTTTTTAAATGGGCTGGATCTTTATATATACCACTTGGGTCCTGTTTCAGTAATAATGATATCAGACCTTGTTGTGTGTCTGATAATCTACCATTTATATAGGAGTGGTTAAAACATGCCAATAATGGTCCTTTTGAGTATATCAAAAAAGGTTTTGTATAATTCCACTGGTATGCCATCCAGCCCTGGAGTTTTCCCATCCTTAAATGCCCCAATTGCATCAAGCAGTTCCTCATCTGTAATTTGGCCTTCACATGAGTCTTTCTGTACAGATGTTAATTTTACATTATTATTAGGGGAAAAATCCATACAATTTAGTTTCAGTTAGTGGAGATGGAGGAGCCTGAAATGAAAACATATTCTTAAAAACATATTCTTTAAGTACTTTCCTTCCTCTTTTTTGCGTGACTCCATTTGTAACAATTTTTAATACATTTTTTTTGGGGTAGCATTTCTATATTGAAGATTGAAAAATAATTTGGTGCATTTTTCCCCATATTCCCCATCCAGTTCGCTTTATTTTTGTAATCTATTACACTGGATCTTTCTTGAATAAGTTCCTCCATTTATTTTTGTTTTTCCTCTTTCCTCAAACTTATTCTGTGCCTCTTTGGTACCGTTTTTATTGCTATCTAATAAAGGTCGACCGATTTAAAAAAAAAAATAATAATATATATATTTAAAAAAAAATGATTTTTCAACGCCGATACCGATTATTGGAGGACCAAAAAAGGTTTTAGGTTGTAGTTAATAAAGGATTTATAGGACTATTTCTCTCTCTACCATTTGTATTTCATATACCTTTGACTATTGGATGTTCTTATAGGCACTTTAGTATTGCCAGTGTAACAGTATAGCTTCCGTCCCTCTCCTTGCCCCTACCTGGGCTCAAACCAGGAACACAACGACAACAGCCACCCTCAAAGCAGCTTTCCCCATCGCTCCACAAAAGCTGCGGCCCTTGCAGAGCAAGGGGAGTAACTACTCCAAGTTTCAGAGCGAGTGACGTTTGAAACGCTATTAGTGCGCACCCCGCTAACTAGCTAGCCATTTCACATTGGTTACACCAGCCATTAGGCTGATAGGCTTGAAGTCATAAACAGCGCTGTGCTTGCGAAGAGCTGCTGGCCAAACACACAAAAGTGCTGTTTGAATGAATGCTTACAAGCCTGCTGCTGCCTACCATCGCTCAGTCAGACTGCTCTATCAAATCATAGACTTAATTATAACATAACACACAGAAATACTAGCCTTTGGTCATTAATATGGTCGAATCCGGAAACTATCATTTCGAAAACAAAACGTTTATTTCAGTGAAATACGGAACTGTTCGGTATTTTATCTAACGGGTGGCATCCCTAAGTCTAAATACTCTTGTTACATTGTACAACCTTCAATGTTATGTCATAATTATGTACAATTCTGGCAAATTAGTTAGCAATGAGCCATGCTGCCCAAACTGTTGCATATACCCTGAATCTGCATGCAATGAACGCACGAGAAGTGACACAATTTCACCTGGTTAATATTGCCTGCTAACCTGGATTTCTTTTAGCTAAATATTCAGGTTTAAAAATATATACTTCTGTGTATTGATTTTAAGAAAGGCATTGGTGTTTATGGTTAGGTACAGTCGTCCAACGATTGTGCTTTTTTCGCAAATGCGCTTTTGTTAAATCATCCCCCAGCATTGCATCGATTATATGCAACGCAGGACACGCAAGATAAACTATTAATATCATCAACCATGTGTAGTTATAACTAGTGATTATGATTTATTTATTTTTATTACAAGATAAGATTCATGCTAGCTAGCAACTTACCTCGGTTTCTACTGCATTCGCGTAACAGGCAGTGGAGTGCAACGAGAGAGAGGCAGGTGGTTATAGTGTTGGACTAGTTAACTGTAAGGTTGCAAGGTTGGATCCCCTGAGCTGACAAGGTGAAATTCTGTCGGATAAAAAACTATTATAAAACTTTTATATAAGGAATTGGCAACTCGTTCTCATTCTGAGATAAGGTAGGCCACTTTATTTCAACGTCTGAACAAAGTGGACAGGCTAGTATGCTATTCAAACAGTTGGAGACGGACGGACGGGTGTGTTCATAACAAATCAACTGTTTTACCTTTGTTAGCTAGCAAATGGATCCAAGTTGGCAAGACTTTAAATATAAAGATAAGCTGGCTACTCAATGACACTTCAGCTTGTGTTGAGAGATTATTTGAGACCAAATTTTCTATAATGCCTACTACAAAATGTTGATCATTATTAGTTGATGTGCATTATGCATGGTTTTGGTTAAATTAGAAACGAGCATTTTCATAGACTTGAATGCCAGATCAGTGATTATTGGAAAAAGATGTCTTAAACAATTTTGATAAAATGATTATATTATTTGCGAGTTATTTGTTGTTGCGGAAGTCCAGCTGGCGACCAGAGTCAGCTTGCAGGCACCCGGCCCGCCGCTACAGTGCGATGAGACAAGGAAATCCCGGCCGGCCAAACCTTCCCCTAACCCAGACGACGCAGGGCCAATTGTGAGACGCCTCATGGGTCTCCAGGTCATGGCTGGCTCTGAGACAGCCTGGGATCAAACCCGGGTCTGTAGTGATGCAGTGCCATAGACTGTGGGAGTCCCCTATATTCAGAGTTTACAAAACCTTATGAACACCTGCTCTTTCCATGAGACTGACCAGGTGAATCCAGGTGAAAGCTATGATCCCTTATTGATGTCACTTGTTAAATCCACTTTGATCATTGTAGATGAAGGGGGGGGAAGGTGTTATTAATGTTTTGTACACTTGGTGTATATTGTGAATCACCCATATGTTTGAAAAAAATAAAGATATGATTTTTAGGCTGTATTGCCCAGCCCTAGACTAATTGCATTGCAAACAGATGTGTAAACACTGGCCAGGCCACGTGCATGTAGCAACAGACAGCTACTGTCAAATATTCTACCTTCGACCGATTTGTTGGTCACGCAAGCTCTTATTGCACATATTAACCCATTCAACATATACTACGTGCACTTACTCACACTTACACACAAAATGCATGAGGGCTATGTTCTGTGAAGTAAAGACACACACACACACCTACCTACCTGTGCTACGTGCTGAAGCTCACAGAGCCAAACCGTAAGGAAGTTTTTATGAACAGTCAGTTTACAGTCCACCACTGAGGAGGTCATCTGAGTACATGTAGAAAACACTCTTCACCACCACCTGGCTGCCACTGAAACAATACGTTCCAATATCCACGCTAGCATACTACATAAAATAAAGGAATGTATTGGATATGCATTGTAAGTGGTATTGCAGTATGGATAATTTAGGTACTATTGATAATCTACTACTAGCCACCCCCCCCCCTCCCTTCTATGTTGCCTGCACATCACTTAATGTAGCACGAAGTAGGTCTAAATTAATAAACAGCAGTGCAATAAGAAAGTTGAAAATGTAAACCAATTCCTTCCCTGTCCCTGATCTCTGTTTAGACAGAACTTGAGTGGTGTTTTAAACGAATGACAGAGTACATGTAATATGAAAGGCTGGCTGCCTGCATTCCTGCAGCTCTGTGTTTGACTGGTCATCATGGGATTTTGATACCAGAATGTTCTTTGTAAAGTGGTCAGGAATGAAGGACAGCTGGTCTACTGAATGCAACCCACTGTCTCATGACTCCCATCTTCTCGCGAGAGAAAGGGAGAGCGAGATGGGGATGGTAGCACAGGTGAGATGGAGTAAGAGAATAGATGGGGGAAGGAGAGAGTGCAGAAGAGAGGATGAGTAGGCTATTTCTTTCCCATTTGTGTTTGGTTTTGGGAGTTGCCTGCCTGCCCTAGTTGGTTGTATTGTGACTGGGCTTACCGGGCTCCTGGTTTTGTTCCCCATGATAAAGAGCCTGAGGCTTTTATTATTTTCTCAGACAGATGCAGCATTCAACCACAAACTCTCTCTTCCTCCTTTACTTTGGGAATAATGTCTCTTTCAGTGACTTGTCCCATGCTGTGATGCAACAAAGTGAATTCTTTGTGAAGGCGACTGTCTGGACAGAGAAGCTCAAACGATGGTTAACAGAGTGATTTGTAGCGGTTACATAAGAAGGCTTTTGTCATTCTGCTAAGATGAGCAGCACTAATGTCTTAGCTGAATTCTGAAGAGAAATCGTACTGTGTTTGGGAAGAATCGCAAGAGCGTTGTGCCAAGAAAGTGTTTGCTTATTAGTGAGGCAGCCTGGAACAAGGCCAGTCCCTTCTGGGTCATGATCCCTCAAGGCCAGGTTTAAGCTCGCACACGTTACACGAATGTGGATCCAGCATCCGTCTGCTGATCGAGCTTTTGTTATAGGGACCACCTGTTTTAGATATCTGTCTGCCGACATTTTTCATGCGACTCTACAGTACATGTCAAATTTGTGCACACTCAATTTGCAAATTACATTCAGAGGTGAAGTACTCTCAGCCAGCAAACGCTATTGGCGTGTCTGAGCCCTTAGTCTGGAGGTACCTAAACCACTGTGTCAACAATAACTGTGTCATGATGTAACAGTTTTTGGCATTGAGCTTATCTTTTTCTTTATGACAGACTGACAGTAAGATTGGGGGAATTGATACAGTTACATATTACTTTTAGGTTTAATTTATTTGCACCCAAAACGATAAGTGATTAAAAAAAACTAGACAGATAAAAACTAATATAAACTATGTAGGTGTGGTTGGAAGCCCAAGGGCCTTATATACTGTAAAAACCACACCACAAACTATATACAATACATAAGTACAAAAATAAGAAAGGTTTGTTAAAACGGATAACAAAACCCACTAATCATAAATGTACTAATGAACCGATCAGCAATCACAAAACGTGTGTGTGAGTGAGATGGGCTCTATGGAGATTACTGAGTAGTTTGGTTCATCAAGCTGACCCCCAGTCTTTGCTTCAGGAGGTTTTTGCAATGTGAAAATAAGAATTCCAGAGTGTATGGTACCTCTGTATCTGATAGCCAATTCTCTATGCATGGTGTGGCAGTTGGGAGGGTGAAGGTGGGTTCGATTCCCACAGGGGTACCAGTACAGAAAGAAATCCGAAAATATATCGGTAGGAGCGTCTGCTAAGTGTAAATACTTGGGATGCACCGATTTTATTACATTTTTGCCGATACTGATATCCAATATTTTCCTTGCCAAAGAAAATAATGCCGATAACCGATATTTAACATTTTAGCTGCCTTTTAAGCATTCTAGTACAGTTAAATAGTTAGACCACTGCGTGTGTGTTTTAAGGCACTGCATCTCAGTGCAAGAGGCATCACTACAGTCCCTGGTTTGAATCCAGGCTGGAACACATCTGGCCATGATTGGGAGGCCCATAGGGCAGTGCACAATTGGCCCAGCGTCGTCCTGGGTGGGCCGTCATTGTAAATAAGAATTTGTTCTTAACTGTCTTGCCTATTTAAATAAAGGTTACACACACCACACCACATTGACCAAAAGTTATTTTGTTGGCATTTAAGTATGTTCCCATTACCAGTAAAACATAATCAAAATGTTTCTTTAACTTACTTGCTGTTTTGTTTTCATTTGTTCAGTCTTTTCATTCTTTTTTTAAACATTTATTTTTTATGTTTTACCCCCTTTTTCTCCCCAATTTTGTGGTATCCAATTGGTAGTTAGTCTTGTCTCATCTCTGAAACTCCTGTACGGACTCGTGAGAGGCGAAGGTTGAGAGCCGTACGTCCTCCGAAACACAACCCAACCAAGCCACACTGCTTCTTTTTTTTTAACCCCCTTTTTCTCCCCAATTTCGTGGTATCCAATTGTTAGTCGTTACTGTCTTGTCTCATCGCTACAACTCCCGTACGGGCTCGGGAGAGACGAAGGTTGAGAGCCATGCGTTCTCCGAAACACAACCCAACCAAGCCGCACTGCTTCTTAACACAGGGCGCATCCAACCCGGAAGCCAGCCGCACCAATGTGTCAGAGGAAACACCGTACACCTGGTGACCATGTCAGCATGCACTGCGCCCGGCCCGCCACAGGAGTCGCTAGTGCACGACTCCTGTGGCTTGTCCCTGCCAGCCAGCCAAACCCTCCCCTAACCCGGACGGCGTTGGGCCAATTCTGCGCCGCCCCATAGGGTCTCCCTGTGGCAGCCGGCTGCAACAGAACCTGGACTCCAACCCAGAATCTCTAGTGGCACAGCTAGCGCTGCGATGCAATGCCTTAGACCCCTGCCCCACTTGGGAGGCCTCTCTTCCTCTGTGGCCTCTCTTCCTCTGTGCCCGCTGTCACTGTCCGTTTCGATCTTGTCCAGCTGTGTATGTAGCATTTCACGTAAACCCTGTTTCTTGTCTGAATCGAAGTAGCGGTCCTTGTACCTAGCATCGAGCATGGTGGGCGACACTGTAAAGAGGCTCAGAGAGAATGCCACCGGATCGCTTGTTCACAGTCTCGAGTACTTTTGTAAGTTTTAACCCCATGGTCTGTGTCGGCAGTTTTATTGAGCAGGTGCTTCAATACCATGACCGAGGGTATCACGTCTGCTGCAGACGCAGTTGAGCTGATTTCTTGAGTCAGTTGTTCGAATGGAGCTAGGAGTGTTCATGTTTCAAACATGTTCTCAAATGCCATTGAAATGGCAGCAGCGGTATGAGAACCAGCACATTCTTGAGCATGCAATACGGCTTTCCTCAGTACAAATCAAATTTTATTGGTCACATATATACAGTTGGTTGGAAGTTTACATACACCTTAGCCAAATACATTTAAACTCAGTTTTTCACAATTCCTGACATTTTAATCCTAGTAAAAATTTCCTGTTTTGGGTCAGTTAGGCTAATTTTCTCATGCTCTCTCGTCTCCGTGCAGCAATATAGTAAGATATGTTTGGAACATAAAACCATAGTATCAAATTGCAATACATATATAATCGGCACCTAAGTAATTGTAATAATATCGTATGGTGAGGTCCCTGGCAATCCCCAGCCCTACAGTAGTGGACTAGGCCCTGACAGATAACTCGGCTCTCTGATCAAGCGTTCCGACCTGACCTTTGTCACCCTCTCTCTTTCTCCAGGGGGCAGTGAGGGCCAAGGTCACATTCTCCAGCGCTTTCCCGAGAAAGACTGGGAGGACAATCCCTTTCCACAAGGCATCGAACTGGTATGTACATAGCTCACACACAAACGAACGCACAATAGCCTACATATTTACCCCAGCTACATACAGTTGAAGTCGGAAGTTTACATTCACCTTAGCCAAACACATTTAAACTCAGTTTTTCACAATTCCAGACATTTAATCCTAGTAACAATTCCCTGTCTTAAGTCAGTTAGGATCACCACTTTATTTTAAAAATGTGAAATGTCAGAATAATAGTAGTGAGAATGCTTTTATTTATTTCATCACATTTCCAGTGGGTCAGAAGTGTACATACACTCAATTCGTATTTGGTAGCATTGCCTTTAAATGGTTTAACTTGGGTCAACCGTTTCGGTTAGCCTTCCACAAGCTTCCCACAATAAGTTCTCACAAGAATTTTGGCCCATTCCTCCTGACAGAGCTGGTGTATCTGAGTCAGGTTTGTAGGCCTCCTTGCTCGCACACGCTTTTTCAGTTCTGCCCACATATTTTCTATGGGATTGAGGTCAGGGCTTTGTGATGGCCACTTCAATACCTTGACTTTGTTGTCCTTAAGCCATTTTGCCACAACTTTGGAAATATGCTTGGGGTCATTGTCCATTTGCAAGACCCATTTGCGACCAAGCTTTAACTTCTTGAGATGTTGCTTCAATATATCCACATCGTTTTCCTCCCTCATGAAGCCATCTATTTTGTGAAGTGCACCTGTCTGTCCTGCAGCAAAGCACCCCCATAACATGATGCTGCCACCCCCGTGCTTCACAGCTGGGACGGTGTCCTTCGGATTGCAAGCCTCCCCCCTTTTCCTCCAAACATAATGATGGTCATTATGGAAATTGCTCCCAAGGATGAACCAGACTTGTGTAGGTCAACAACAACAAAAAGTCCGAGGTCTTGGCTGATTTCTTTTGATTTTTCCCATGATGTCAAGCAAAGAGGCACTGAGTTTGAAGGTAGGCCTTGAAATACATCCACAGGTACACCTCCAATTGACTCAAATTATGTCCAATTAGCCCATCAGAAGCTTCTAAAGCCATGACATAATTTTCTGGAATTTTCCAAGCTGTTTAAAGGCACAGTCACCTTAGTGTATGTAATCTTCTGACCCACTGGAATTGTGATACAGTGAATTATAAATTAAATAATCTGTCTGTAAACAATTGTTGGAAAAATTACTTTTCATGCACAAAGTAGATGTCCTAACCGACTTGCCAAAACTATAGTGTGTTAACAAGAAATTTGTGGAATGGTTGAAAAACTAGTTTTAATGACTCCAACCTAAGTATACAGTTGAAGTCGGAAGTTTACATGCATCATCCGCACCTGAAGAAAGGCTGCATCATGAAGGGATCAACATCAACAGTAAATTATTCTGGGCTATGTGTATTTAATGTCTCCCAAATAACCCTTATTCCAGTATTGTTTACCTCATTATTGTCTAATGTGTTTTGCCAGAGTCAATATTGAAGAATTCCTAAGTGTTCATTATATATGTACAGCGGGGTTCAATGGCATGTCTGTTTTGTATTTCATTCATTCATTATATATTACATGATGAATGCCTACAGAACAATGGTTATTCCTTGGTTTGCTTCTAGCCTATTTCTCATCCCGATCCAAAATAAGGGTGTAAGGTTAATCATTTCTGACACGTGGAAAGTTTTCTTAACTTGATATAGCCTAGCGGTGGAAAATAACCAAATGATAGGCTAGAGATCAGAGGTGAGATGCAGAGTAGGGACATGTGACATACCACGCTGGGATTCGGCCCACTAATACTGTATATTCCTCTCTTGTCATCCATCTCTCCCTCTCCTATCCTTTTCACCTTTTCACCCTCCTTCTTCCCTTGTTTCTCGACCCCTGCACCCCTTGACCCATTTTCTGTCACTCGCCCTCTCCCTCCTCCTCTTTCTCCCTCTCTCAGTTCTGTCAGCCCAACGGATGGCAGTTAGTTCCAGAGAGGGAGCGTCCGTCGTTCTTCGTGTCGGTTCTGACCGACATCAACTCAGAGCGTCACTACTGTGCCTGTTTCACGTTCTGGGAGGGCCTGGACAACCCTCAGGTGAGAGACTGGAGGAGAAAGAGAAGAGGCCCCCTTGGCTCAGTGTGTGAGGAGAAGTGTGGCCAATGTCATTATGAACCAGTAACAGTATCGTTACAGCTGTACTGTGTAGCAACAATGTGCCAACATTTTACGCTGGCAACAAAGTTGTGGAAATGAGACGATCTGATCATATTAGAAACAGGTAACGGTTTATAAAAGTTCCAAGCTGTATGTGACATCTGTGATATGACGTTACATCTTTAATGGTACGTCTATAGAACATTTGCACAAAGTAGGCTACGTTCTGTACACTGTATGATATTCTGTCTCATTCTGTGTGTGTAGCTACCGAAAGCTGAGGCCAGTGAGGTGGATGAGGACGAAGTCCCAGGGCTGGTCCAGCCGGCCCAGGTCTTTGCCCCCAAGAGCCTGGTGCTGGTGTCCCGTCTGGACCACACAGAGGTCTTCAGGGTACAACGCACCTCAAAACAATACTGCACGTCCCTGTCCGATACTCCCATTGCACTTCTCATCTATGTTTCTTGTTACAACAAAGAGTGATTGAGACAACTCTAGGCTTGATTTGGCTGTATTTTGCTTTAGGTAGTGTTTTTCACCCACAAACCCCATTTGTTATTTCACTACAAGTCAAGGAAAGTGTGTGCTTGTCTTTTGACTGGGTGCCTCCCCTGTCCAGAACTGTTTGGGACTCATCTACGCCGTGCATGTGGATAGCCTCAGCGTTCCCTTGGAAACGGTGATCGGAAACCTCCTCACCTGCGTCATCCCTGTCGCTGGTGGTTCTCAGGTAAACACACCTCCTTTCAGCATGCATACCGACTTTTACGTATTCTCCTGGGCTGTGCAACCCTCCCAACCAGCTAGCCTATTAGCTTGTTAGCCCCATCCAACCTGCTAGCATATTAGCTTAGCATGTTGGCCAATGCAGACTGCAAGCACATTACTTTAACCAACCTGTTTGCATTGTAGCTTAGCATTAGCGGGTGTGCTATGCTAACCCTCATTGCCGTGTCAATGCTGGGTCCTCAGCAAAGAGGAGATGGCCAGCATAGTAACCTACACACCATAGGAGGTTGGTGGCACCTTAATCCTTAATGGACCTTAATGGCACCTTGATGCCATTCCAATCGCTCCGTTCCAGGCATTATGAGCCTCCTCCCCTTAGCAGCCTCCACTGCTACACACAATGTATAGGAATATTTTCTTAGCTCTTGTATTCACCCTATGTGCACAATTTAAATGTACTGTTTGTCTCAAACTAATTCAATAACGCTACAGCATGAAGTAGTGTAACATACAGTAAACTAGTATACTAAATCGTGCACTACGAGTATATTGGGCCTATACGTACATTTCTGTACATTTTGTTCCCTTGTGTAAACATGCCATTGAACCCCGCTGTACATTGGTTCCTCCTGTGTGTTACAGATAAATGAGTCCCCAGTATGTAGTTTAAATCTTTCGGTTCCTCAGGCCTTAGCCTGTGACTGGCTACTGGGCTGCTTTCAGGACCAGGTAACATCACCTTCCGGCAGCTTCTTACCAATTCGCTTGCCTCATTGTGATTTTATCTATTTAGATAAACATGATGATTCTAAAAAGTCTTTGTATTTCCTGTAATCATCTCAAACCATGCTGATTTAATATTCACTCAGTGGTTTGCAGTTTGCTCTAGTCTGCTTTTGTGGAATTTGTGGCCTAACGATGCTGCGTATTCCATGCTACATTAACCTGTCAATAATTTCAATCATTTTTGAGACCTTTTTAAAGTCAAAGAATTGTTTTGATTCTGTGTGCTGTTTGTCGTGGATCGATGTGATGTGTTTGCCATTATTGATCTGTTGTAGAAGTGCAGAGACTTCACTTGGTGAGGAACACACACCGTACACAAACACTGGTTCTCTGAGGGTGACCATATGGGACACCAGATGGCCTTATAGCAGGCAGTGCAGTGGTCTGAATGAGAGATGGGACTAATCAGCATTAACACGCATACATAGATCTTGCAAACAAAAACACTTGACTTACACACACTCTGAGATCTTCAGGCATTGGATACTATAGCACAGATCATTCTATATTAAAACAGTACTTGAAGAGCAATGCTAGGTGTTTGTTACGGTGTAATAGCAGGTTTGATACTATCAAATGTCTAACTTTTTTATTAGACTCAGTTCTAGACTTGCTAGGACTCTCCCCAGTCATTCCACGTCAACCACTGTCATCCCAACATACATTGCAACACACCCACTTTACTACTGCAACTGGCAATTATCTCAACTGTCAGATACGCACTCCTGACATATAGAGCAGCAACCTTTAGCCCAGTTACTGTACAGTGGAATATACATGAGTCTGATATGGAACCTGCCTGAACGTTTGTGTGTGTGCGCGCACGTCTGCCCGTCTGTATGAGGGATTTTATAGATAATTGTAAATGACTGTGTCTAGTCTCCACAATGTCTTCTGGTTACCAGCCCAAGGACGTTCTGTCAATGGGCCAATCTCCATAAATAACTTATTTGATTTCCTGAAATATTAACTGTAAAACATTAACTAAGCAGATTTCCCCTTTTTAAAGTAACAATGTTACACAAGTATAACATTTCAGTCCTCTGTTATTTCACCCCAAGGTCATAAACACATCATCTGACTAATTTACCCATCGGATATATGTAGCTACGATAGGGCTGGGCGATATGGCAAATAAATTATCATGATATCTATATATTTTTTCATTAGAAAATGATAATTATCACGTTATTAATCAAATAACGTTTAAAAGGTGCATATCTGCTTCAAACTCAAGAATGCCTGAACACACCGTGGTTAGAGCGTTGGGCCAGTAACCGAAAGGTTGCTCGATCGAATCCCCGAGCTGACAAGGTAAAAATCTGTCGTTCTATCCCTGAACAAGGAAGTTAACCCACTGTTCCCCGATAGGCCGTCATTGTAAATAAGAAGTTGTTCTTAACTGACTTGCCTAGTTAAATAAAGGTTTTTTTTTTTTTTTTAAATTGTGAGCTACACATGGAAAATCGTTCCATGTTTGCTGCTAGGGAGCATGTACCTGGTGTCAATTAAATTGATAAGCTTCTTGAAACCTTCCTTTTCGACTGTGCTAATTGGTAGCATGTCCTTAGCAATGCGATGCTAATAGCATTTGTGATGTTTGCATGTGTGGCATAAATGCTGTCAGTGTTGACTGCTTCGGGCAAACATCCCTAGATTTGGCTGGTGCTTGAGGGGCGTTTATCAACACCGTGGCGCAAACTCAAACTTCCTGCATGTTCCAAAGAGTGATTTTGCTTAAGATGTTGAAAAAGGTTTGTCGTATTACCAGACTTCGTAGCCACCTGTCTACGGCACAATTTGCACCGAACATTGCTCTGCTGTTTGTCGGACTTCAAAAAGCCAAACCACTTCCAAATGACTGAAACAGTTTAACCCTTTTTATCAATCATTTCTTCGTTGGAAGCTGGTCCTTCTCCATGGATATCACTGCCACTGTTTTCGCCTACGTCACTAATTTCTCGTGGTTAATGGTGGTTACTCCATCACTCGAGGTGCGAAGTGTTTTTTTGTGGGCGTATACCTCTCCACGTACACATTGTCACTTCTCCGCACGTTCCTCCTGCGTCACAGAGGTGAAATAGAACGCTGTACCTAATTATTTTATCGACATCAACAAAAATGAATGTAAACGTTTTTATATGGTTATTGAGAGAAGTAATTACCTCTTGATATTGATTTATCGCCCAGCCCTAAGCTACAATGTCAGATATTAAATGTGGCTGAACTGAACTGAGCTGTGGATGCTTCCATTTTATTTATCCAAAGTTGACAGCTGGTTTGACTCTGAGCCTTGTGTTAATGTTGCTGTACTCTCATGTCATAATGCCACGCTGTTACCATCTGTGTATATTTGTCATGTTAATGTTTTGTCATGTTTTTGTTTGGACCCTGTTGTCTCTAATCCGTGTGTTCTCCTATGGTGTATTTCTCTCTCTGTGTGTATGTTTATGTGTTTGGGGTGCTTGACTTGTGTAGCCGTGCCAGGAGGAGAGAGAAGAGAGCTTGGTACGCCGCCTGACTAATTTATTCTCCTTTCAACCAATCAGCTCCTAGCTTTCCCTAATTCTGTTTGGGATCCTCCTATGTCTATGTATCTCACCTAACCCTCTCTCAAGGGAAAACCAATCAAATCACTTTGATAAGGCCCAGTCTGTTACCCAATGGCTGATCTTTTTACGATCTGTTATTGGTAGCCTGGAAAAATTCAAGGATATCTAATTGGTTGTTGATCAGACGAGTGACGGTGAAATGGTGTTCAACAGTTGGATCATTGCGTTCCCATTGCTGCTGCTGCTGTAGAGAGCATGAGCTCGTTCCAAGATATATACTTGGGCCTTGTATTTTAAGTACTTTTAAATGAAGATTTGGCTACAGTAGATTCCTGCTTCTGGAGTTTATTTAAAATGTCTGTTTTTAAATCAATTCTCTATTTTATAGTGAAAATGTATTTTTGAAGAATTTCAGTACTTAAAATAATTTGCATTCCTACTTGTCAAATGTGGTATACAGCCTCTGTATGTAGTTCCAGTTGTTTCTGTGTATTCTGTTGTATTACTATGTGATGTCTGTCCTAGAGGCTGCTGTGATTGTGTTTCTATGTGATGTATTGGATGCCTTCTTTGACCTTGTGCTACCTGTCCTGTATGCAACTCTTTGTAATCGGTCTTCATTTGCAGCCAAGACCCACGGTACCTATCATGCTGTGCAAATTGTGCCTTAACTCATATCGCCTAACATGCTTTTTCAGTCTTGCAAATACTTAAAATCCAGAACAGTCATTGACATTGCATGCAACATAAATATCACACTTACAAATGATGGCAACTTATATTTTACAACAACTAGTACAACTCTCTTAAGCTATAAATGTAATGTATGTGCTACAATGTAAAGTTTACATGACTAAGATGTATCGTGAATGTTATAATCAATAACAAAACAATCTAAATCATTCTCACTTCACTTCCCTCTGTGTCACATGGACGTAAGAACTATCCAGTAACACTAAACCAATAAGACATTTCAAATGTTAAGACCCCCCCCAAAATCATTCAGATGTTTGAACTCTGCCCTTTCCAAAATGCAATGGAAATGTCCCTCTATGGACAATCTGGAATGTCATTGGTATTTGACTCCCATAAAGGCCCTTTTAATATGGTGGGCTGATTTGAATCTGTGGTAAGGCCCATTGCTATGGGTTTCTCAGTTCAGCATAGGTCAGTTCTCTCCTGTTCAGCTCTGAATGGCTGGTTACTGTGGAGTTCTAATGTACCTGCTAAACCCCTGTGATTCATATCTGTGATTTCTCCTCAATACACTCCAACTCTCTGTGATTGTGCTGTAGTTGCTAATCCCCATTTTTCTGAGAAAGAGCGTTCACACTATCTGTTCTCTTTTTCCATGCGTCCCTCTTTCTTTCTCTCTCTAGAGGACTATAACATTGGGTGCGGGCGATCGACAGGTCATCCAGACTCCCATCAACGACTCCCTCCCTGTCAGCGGCAGCAGCGTAGCCCATCTCTTTAGACAGCTTGGTACGGCAAATCACAATGCAGTTTATTCAGCCCAGGACTGATGGGGCACCTTATGATCAGTGATGTCAGTGATATGGACCAATCAGAGTCCGATGTTCCCTCACCTAGGAAATGTTCCTTTGATTTAAAGACCTTCACCAATTGTTCAATTGCTTAATGAATGCAAATCACAGGCCTATATTTGATGAGTTGTGGGAAAAGGCAGGAGTGTGTGTGTGTGTGTGTGTGTGTGTGTGTGTGTGTGTGTGTATATATATGTATATAAACTCAGCAAACAAATAAATGTCCTCACTGTCAACTGCATTTATTTTCAGCAAACTTAACGTGTATATATTTGTATGAACATAACAAGATTCAACAACTGAGACATCAACTGAACAAGTTCCACAGACATGTGACTAACATAAATGGAATAATGTGTCCCTGAACAAAGGGGGGGTAAAAATCAAAAGTAACAATGCAGCTGGTGGCCACACCAGATACTGACTAAGTACTGCTGTCCTCATGGACTGCACCAGATTTGCCAGTTCTTGCTGTAAGATGTTACTCCACTCTTCCAGCAAGGCACCTGCAAGTTCCCGGACATTTCTGGGGGGATTCTCCCTCACCCTCCGATCCAACAGGTCCCAGATGTGCTCAATGGGATTGAGATCCAGGCTCTTTGCTGGCCATGGCAGAACACTGACATTCCTGTCTTGCAGGAAATCACGCACAGAACGAGCAGTATGGCTGGTGGCATTGTCATGCTGGAGAGTCATGTCAGATGAGTTTGCAGGAAGGGTACCACATGAAGTAGGAGGATGTCTTTCCTGTAACGCGCAGAGTTGAGATTGCCTGCAATGACAACAAGCTCAGTCCGATGATCCTGTGACACACGGACCCTCCACCTCCAAATTGATCCCGCTCCAGAGTACAGGCCTCGGTGTAACGCTCATTCCTTCAACGATAAACGCGAATCCGACCATCACCCCTGGTGAGACAAACTGCGACTCATCAGTGAAGAGCACTTTTTTCCAGTCCTGTCTGGTCAAGCGACGGTGGGTTTGTGCCCATAGGTGACGTTGTTGCCGGTGATGTCTGTGGACCTGCCTTACAATAAGCCTACAAGCCCTCAGTCCAGCCTCTCTCAGCCTATTGTGGACAGTCTGAGTACTGATGGAGGGATTGTGTGTTCCTGGTGTAACTCGGGCAGTTGTTGCAATCCTGTACCTGTCCCGGTGGGATGTTTGGATGTATCGATTCTGTGCAGGTGTTGTTACACGTGGTCTGCCACGGCGAGGACTATCAGCTGTCCATCCTGTCTCCCTGTAGCGCTATCTTCGGTGTCTCACAGTACGGACATTGCAATTTATTGCCCTGGCCACATCTGTAGTCGTCACGCATCCTTGCAGCGTGCCAAAGGCATGTTCATGCAGATGAGCAGGGACCCTGGGCATCTATCTTTTGGTGTTTTTCAGAGTCAGTAGAAAGGCCTTTTTAGTGTCCTAAGTTTTCATAACTGACCTTAATTGCTTACCGTCTGTAAGCTGTTAGTGTCTTAACGACCGTTCCACAGGTGCATGTTCATTAATTGTTTATGGTTCATTGAACAAGCATGGGAAACAGTGTTTAAACCCTTTACAATGAAGATCTGTGAAGTTATTTGGATTTTTACGAATGATCTTTGAAAGACAGGGTCATGAAAAAGGGACGTTTCTTTTTTTGCTGAGTTTACTCTACCGTTCAAAAGTTTGGGGTCACTTAGAAATGTCCTTTTTTTTTTTTTAAAGAAAAGCTTTTTTTTGTCCATTTAAAATAACATCATTGATCAGAAATACAGTGTAGACATTGTTGTAAATGATTATTGTAGCTGGAACCGGCAGATAAAAAAAAAAATAAATAAATGGAATATCTACATAGGCGTACAGAAGCCCATTTATCAGCAACTGTCACTCCTGTGTTCCAATTGCATGTTGTTAGCTAATCCAAGTTATCATATTAAAAGGCTAATTGATCATTAGAAAACCCTTTTGCAATTATGTTAGGACAGCTGAAAACTGTTCTGATTAAAGAAGCAATAAAATGGTCCTTCTTTAGACTAGTTGAGTATCTGGAGCATCGGCATGTGTGGGTTCAATTACAGGCTCAAAATAGCCAGAAACAAAGAACGTTTCTTCTGAAACTCGTCAAACTGAAGATCTCGTACAACGCTGTGTACTACACCCTTCAACGCTGTGTACTACTCCCTTCTATTCTGCCTCTAACCAGAATAGAAAGAGGAGTGGGAGGCCCCGGTGCACAACTGAGCAAGAGGACAAGCACATTGGAGTGCCTAGTTTGGGAAACAGACGCCTCACAAGTCCTCAACTGGCAGCTTCATTAAATAGTACCCGCAAAACACCAGTCTCAACGTCAACAGTGAAGAGGCAACTCCGGGATGCTGGCCATCTAGACAGAGTTCCTCTGTCCAGTGTCTGTGTTCTTTTGCCCATGTTAGTCTTTTATTATTGGCCAGTTTGAGATATGGCTTATTCTTTGTAACTCTGCGTAGATGGCCAGCATCCCGGAGTCACCACTTCACTTTTGACGTTAAGACTGTGTTTTGCAGATACTATTTAATCTAGCTGCCAGTTGAGGACTTGTGAGAGGCGTCTGTTTCCCAAACTACACACTCTTAGAAAACAAGGGCATTTCTAAGTCACCCCAAACTTTTTAACAGTTGTCTGTGTGTACACTGCATTCGGATAGTATTCAGAACCCTTGACTTTTTCCACATTTTGTTACATTACAGCCTTATTCAAAAATGTATTAAATTGTGTTCCCCCCCATCATTCTACACACAATACCCCCATAATGACAAAGCAATAAAAGGTTTTGAAATATTACATTTACGCAAGTATTCAGACCCATTACTCAGTACTTTTTTGAAGCAACTTTGGCAGCGATTACAGCCTCAAGTCTTCTTGGGTATGACGCTACAAGCTTGGCACACCTGTATTTGGGGAGTTTCTTCCGTTCTTCTCTGCAGATCCTATCAAGCTATCTCAGGTTGGATGGGGAGCATTACTGCACATCTATTTTCAGGTCTCTCCTGAGATGTTCGTTCGGGTTCAAGTCCGGCGCTGGCTGGGCCACTCCTGTGTTGTCTTGGCCGTGTGCTTAGGGTCATTGACCTGTCTCCCCCCCCCCCAGTCTGAGAACCTGTTTCAGAGCACTCAGGACTTCATCAAGGATCTCTCTGTAGTTTGCGCTGTTCATCTTTCCCTCAATCCTGACTAGTCTCGCAGTCCCTGCCACTAAAAAACAACCCCACAGCACGATGCTGCCACCATGCTTCACCGTAGGGATGGTGCCAGGCGTGACACTTGGCATTCAGGCCAAAGAGTTCAATCATGGTTTCATAAGACGAGAGAATCTTGTTTTTCATGGTCTGAGCGTCCTTTAGGTGCCTTTTGGCAAACTCCAAGTGGGCTGTCATGTGCCTTTTCCTGAGGAGTGGCTTACGTCTGGCCACTCAATCATAAAGTCCTGATTGGTGGAGTGCTACAGAGATGGTTGTCCTTCTGGAAGATTCTCCCATCTCCACAGAGGAACTCTAGAGCTCGGGCAGTGACCAAGGCCCTTCTCCCCCGATTGCTCAGTTTGGCCAGGCTCTAGGAAGAGTATGTGGTTCCAAACTTCTTCCATTTAAGAATGATGGCGGCCACTGTTTTTGGGGACCTTCAATGCTGCAGACCTTTTTTCGTACCCTTCCCCAGATATGTGCCTCGACACAATCCTGTCTCGGAGCTCTACGAACAATTCCTTCAACCTCATGCCTTGGTTTTTTTGCTCTGACATGCACTGTCAACTGTGGAACCTTTATAGGCAGGTGTGTGCCTTTCCAAATCATGTCCAATCAATTGAATTTACCACAGGTGGAGTCCAATCAAGTACAGTAGAAACATCTCAAGGATGATCAATGGAAACTGTATGCACCTGAGCTCAATTTTGAGTCTCATAGCAAAGGGTCTGAATACTTATGTAAATAAGGTATTTAGTTTTTGTTATAAATTTGCAAAAAAATTCTAAGAACCTGTGTTTGCTTTGTCATTTTGGGGTATTGGTTGTAGATATCTGTCTTAATGCCTGCATGTTTGATCATTTTGTTTGAAGATACATTTGATCTTTACAATCCATGCAGTCGGGACCTGCAGGTGAAGTGAATACTGTACCTCTGTTATGTTGTTGCTCTCAGGTATAGTGAACGTCCTGTATCTGTTCTGTGCTGCTCTGACGGAACACAAAATCCTGTTCCTGTCCAGCAGCTACCAGAGACTAACAGACGCCTGCAGAGCACTACTGGCCATCATGTTCCCCCTCAAATACAGGTGTGTGTGTGTTTTTCATTGTAAAATAGGTTCATAGATGTCTTTTTAATATTGTGAATTTACAGGGATTTGATTAACAAGATATTGGTATGTTAGTTTGGGTGATTTCCTCACTTATCATCTCCTAATCTGATTCCTGATAAATCTGATTTCCTCTTGTTTTCCCTCCCGCCAGTTTTACTTACGTCCCCATCCTGCCGGGCAAACTCCTGGAGGTGCTGAGCACGCCCACGCCTTTCATCATCGGGGTCAATTCTTTCTTCCGTTCCGAGACCCAGGAACTGGTGGGTAGCATGACCGTATGTTCCAATCTACAATACTTCTTTTTGATTTATTTTCTAGATCATGTTTATATATTCCGTCAGTGGTATGCATTTGTAAAGCCTATCTGATGCCAGTAAAGACCGTCTTAATTCTGTGTTGCCCCCCCATACTTTGACAGCCTGTGGTACGATCTTGATTATTGGATATTGTCAGTTCTCTGGCCTTCTTTCCTTATCTATAATTCATCTCACTCAACAAACCAGACCTGCTGTGTTTTAGCCATCTGAAACCTCTCTTAGCTTAAACACCTCTCAGTACTAACACAACGGTCTTTGTAAACCATGCCAAGGTACATTAGCAATATACATGACATGTAACTTAAATATCTTCATTCTATATCCAGTGGAATGTTGGATGACTTTGAAAGTTTCCCTTTGTTATTAAGGACAAACTAATGGTTAAGATGAATAATACAAATATATTTATTTTGTATATCGCTTTTCATTAGTTATCTCAAAGCTCTGAGGAAAGAATAATACAAAAGGATATTCAATAAAAACAAGGTACATTTTAGAGTGAAGGCAGGTAAAATAGTAGTAGTGGGCTAGGCACTAAATACATTTCAGATTGGGATTTAGGACTATGAAAA
Source organism: Oncorhynchus tshawytscha (assembly GCF_018296145.1). Taxonomy (NCBI): domain Eukaryota; kingdom Metazoa; phylum Chordata; class Actinopteri; order Salmoniformes; family Salmonidae; genus Oncorhynchus; species Oncorhynchus tshawytscha. The sequence goes on from NC_056445.1 coordinate 17,795,258, forward strand.
GACAGTCATTATAGTGTCATGTTTCTGAGGTCTAGGTTAGGGTGCGTTAAACTACATGTGGTCCCTCGCCATGCTTTGTTATGTAATGACTTTTAACAACAGACTGCCTGTCTGTATAATATAGTATACTATACAGTCACATGGCTCTCATAGATCGATTGATGATGGAGTGTAAGGGGGTGAGAGGTTATCGCCTTGGCAACCCAACTGCCTGTTAAAAGGTCAATTTCACTGCTGCAGTAGGTAAAGTTCTGTAATGAACAGCTGTTGACAGAAGCTTTTGTGTGCGTGTCTGTGGCTCTGTCAGTCACTACTGTTCTCAATCAGCACACTTAGCCTCATGTACAGTATGCAGTACAGTGATCTCTTACAAGATCAATCAAAGATATCGCACTGGCTGAGCCGTCTATGTGTGTTGTTCTACAGTTGGATGTGATCATCGCTGACCTGGACGGAGGCACGGTGACCATCCCGGAGTGTGTCCACATCTCTCTGCTCCCCGACCCCCTCCTGCAGCAGACCCAGACTGCCCTCTCCATGGTAACCACCGTGACGACAACACTCATACCTCACCGCAACACCCTTCAGACTTCTACACCTTCACGTCATACAGCTACATCAGAGTCACCAATACCAGTACAGCACGTTAACCCAACACAGGGACTCCCACTATGTATTACCCTGAACCATGTACAGCTATAGTGGTTTAAGCACAGCATCACATTGAGATGTTGATTTACTACTTCTGAACCAACTCCTTTTCTAAATAAGATCAAGTTCCTTATTGTAATCAAGCTTCTCACTGCCAGCACAATCTGGAAATTCCTCTTGTTCAGATAAGATCCATGTTATGTAAAACTAATCTGATTTTCTGATTGGGCCTGCCTATCATTGGTGTCTATGGCTGGTTTTATGCTTTTGTTTCTATGTGGAGGAGAGCCATGCCATTGCTTTCCCATCATTAGCTACAACAAACACATGGTGGCAGATTTTATTTATTGAATGATTCTGGTTGATATTGTAAGCAATCGGGTTTGTGATCACAAAGTAATTTACCACAATCTTAAATTCTAATTGTAAGGTATCGGAACTACCATTACACACCCCTATAAAACAATATCATATTTTACAATATTAAAATTACCCATGAGACACAACTAAAAACAATGCAGTCATGAACTGTTCATGAGGATACGTCTGTTTTTAGTTTCACAATTGGTGTGAGTTGGCATGTGCAGAGCTTACTGTAATACACAGTAGTCCAATAAAGAATTATGAAAGAATGGATATTCCCATCTTCAATGAATGAAATGATACTACAATCTGGAGCCAAAAGAGGGTTTATTTGTTTGCCTGTATGACATTGGCATTGATTCCCACAGCCCTAACTGTTTGTGTTATCAGAGTTGGACCAGAGGGAGAAGATTAATTCTAGAATCTGACATGCTGTCCCACATGAGAAATATTTGGGAACATATTATTCCCTTGATAAAAATGTCTTCCTCCCCTCATTTATTTATCAGGATAAGAGTCAAGTTGTATGTTTTAATATGAAGGAACATTTGATATGGACTTGCGTAGATTGCTCAGAATATTGCCAGACCGGCATTGCTTGGAACTGCTCAAAATGCGTACTTCATTAGCTTTTTGTCACTTTTCTTAACTGTTATAGAAAAACATTTTTGGTTGTTTTTTGACACATGTCCGTGGTAAATTATATTTTAGTACATGTGACAGTATACAGTGTTCATGCTTTTAACTCTCCAAGGCTGTCTGTCTGAGACCAATGGGCTTTATCTCAGGCTGGTCTCTATGATCTCTATTGGCTGGAGGGCATGAAACATGAGCCATACTCAATCTGCACGGTTACTAGCCAATCTGTTACGGCTAGACTGAACAGGAGAGGAGGCGGGAGGGACAAATGAGGAGGGAAAGGGGGAGAGGGGGAAAGCAAGAAAAGGCAAAAGAGAATGAGACAGGGTTAGGCTGTTACTGTGTCCTCTCGGTCAGAGGTACATTGAAAAGGAGCTGCTCCTCAACCAGTATACTTCCCCCTTCATTACCATGTTTAAACATTCCTAGATGTTTGAAAAACAACACAGTGGAAAGAGCTAGGTACCAGCCAATACCTGCTCTGGTAAGTAATAGGGACTGTAAAATTGTTCCATCTCAGAACAACCAGTCCTGTGATGGGACCTGACCATTCTACAATACAATATACAGGCCTCTCCCACTTCTCTCTGTTCTGTCCTCCTTTCTTTTCTTCCCCCTGTCTCCCTCTGTCCTAACCTGTGTGGGCCATAGAGACTTGTAGTGCTGGCCCGGTGACCCTGCATGGCTGGAATGAGACCAGAGCCCTGTAATGCAGGGACAATTTCACTGGAAGTGCTAGTCCTCTGTGTCCTGAGTCAATAAAACACTATGTGCATGTGACGTGTATGCACACATGCTTCCTTCCATAACCAGTGAAGCACATTGTGTGTGATCATGGGGTCCATTCCGCCCTGCATTTGTCTGCCTGCACTGTCAGTCTCTGTGCAGCGCTGTCCAAGCCTCAGCCCCCCAGCCGGCTCACATAATAGGCCTAAGTGACCTTCACCCAGACCAGCACAGAGAGGATAATTGCAGTGCGTGAAAAGCGGTAGCTTTTGCAACTGGAGGGATAGTTAATTTGTTTAATCATCTGGAAAAGTTATGTGGGGGTTGGTGGAGTGCGGTGGGTGAAGGTTGTTGCAGTGATGCTTCTAGAGATAGTTGGGCAGCAACAGTTGGGTGTGGGCTTATCTAGGTACTCTGCTGCTCTCTTCACGATTAGCTGAATTAATTCACCTCACCATCCCCAAACACAAATAGGACTGTGAATAGGAGATTCTGCAGCTAATTTAGTTAATGGGTGTTTTATGCTTAGTCTGAAGCTACATCGGTCTCATTTATGAGCGAGGCTTCCAAGAATTCTCATCTTCCTAAAAGCTTCTGACAGCGTATTGTAATTTATGATACCCGATGAAGCGGTGTCCAAATGCCAAAATGTAGCAGCAGCTGCTGTAGGATTTATGTACTGAATAATATTGATGAACTGAACAGATGTAATGAGAAGACTGTTAGATGATATTTCTGTCCATGTTGTTGTTATATGACTCCTGCCATCTTGTTTGTAGGTGTTGGACCCAGAGCTGGAGATGGCTGACCATGCCTTCCCCCCTTCCTCCACACAACCCTCCACACTCAAGATCCAGGTAATGTTGAGCCCTTCTATCCTCGGTGGAAGGTGTGTGTGTGTGGAAAAAGGAATACAATTGCACTCACTACTGTAAGTTGCTCTGGATAAGAGCATCTGCTAAATGGCTCAAATGTAAATTGAGAAAGTCCCTGTCCCTTTGTTTGGGGCAATGCTGCAGCAAGGTCTCTGGATTTCTGAGCTTTCTCAGGCTTACTGTCCAGCTGTCCCATACTTACCCCTCAGTATGTTATAATTCCCTGTCTGTGTGTTGCAGGATAAGGAGATCCGGGCTGTGTTTCTGTGGCTGTTCGGCCAGCTGTTCCATGGCTATCGCTGGTGTTTGCACATCATCCGGATCCACCCTGAACCAGTCATCCGCTTCCATAAGGTACACATCACCTTCTATCTCTCTGAACTTTATTCCTAAGGTGATATATTGTGTTCATACAAGCCTGGAACTAACTACGGTCTTTATGAACACAATGGAATACATCACTTGAATGTGTGCCTGGAGGACAAAAACATTTTCCTCTAAACAGACCTGCAAACTGTTTTGAGTCTAACACTTAGAAAGGAAGAGTGGATCCCAAGAATCTCCTGCCTGACGAGTGTGTGTGTGTGTTCCTCCAGGCTGCATTCCTGGGCCAGAGGGCTCTGACTGAGGATGACTTCCTGATGAAGGTTCTGGATGGTATGGCATTCGCTGGGTTCATATCGGAGAGAGGGCCGCCTTACAGACCCACAGACCTGTTCGATGATGTGAGTACCCCCCCACATCTCCCCAATCAGTGGTAAAGATGTGAAGGAAAAAGCATTCTAACTTCCTGTTTGTCTTTTCCTGTGTCTACAGCTGATAGCCAATCAGGTGGAGCGTATTCGCCAGGAGGAGTGCAGCCCGCACAAAGTCATGAACCATATCAAGGAGCTGGCTGAGCAGCTCTTCAAAAATGTATGTTGTGCATAAAAAAATGAAAAACATGTTTATTGATTTTATTTATTGATGTAGGATCTTAATTTGATCACCATTTTGTTGCTTAGAATTTATGCTGATGAGCTTTGTGATTTGTGTAAAATTCCCTGAAAACTCACACTAATGTGGTTATTTTAACAGTATTGGCCGATTTTTAACGGCAGCATGGCATCACAGATAGTTTAAAAAAAAATTATAATAATGATGAAAGTATCCATTTTAGGCTCTTTTTAGACCTATACTGTACATGCCTCCTATAAGACCCTATGATCTGTGAACTGTATGTGATACAGACAACATCTTGGTGTCATTATATTCTTATAGTGTGTTTTAAAATATGGGGTATGTCTTGATTCATTTTTTTTTTTTTTAAGTACATTAATTTATTCAACATTTAAAACTACTATTCATATCTCAAAAGTACCCTTTTTGATTTTGTTTGTTTTAAGACATTATTTGGAACTATACTCTTAAAACAAAGTTTCCAGTGTGGGGTCTCTGCTACTTTTGAAGAAATTATCCATTTTATACATAGCAATTGACATAATGGGTCATTAATCAATCACAGCCTCATGTCGGATTGCACATTCAGCAAATCACCAGCAGAGGGAATTCCCTTTGAATTCATTTTCCCATTCATTGTGTTGGTAGTGCTCATAAAATGTATCATAACTTTAAAAGTAGCAGAGAGCCCACACTGGAAATGTGATGTACTTGTAGGCAATGTTCCCTCTATGCTCTGCGCGTGCACAGCTCCCCCGGGACTGCCACACAGAAGAAATATCAGCTCGCACAGAGAAGCACGAGATTGAACTTCACTCAACTTTTTAGTTTTCCCCTTTAGTTAACACTATCAACAAGTCAGTCCCATACTTTACACAGACTGGTGCGCCATAACCAATCAGAGCTGCAGTATCCCTGTATGCAAATAGATCATTGCCATATATGGATCTGTGCCATTCCCTTTTAACTGGACTGTGTTTACAGCATGAGTGGTAGTGAGTAGATGCACTTGTTTTGCATATGTCCAGGTGTGTACATTTGTTTGTATTCTTGGCTATTAAGTGAGTTATTAGCCCAGTTATAGCACATTTCTAGTCAGCAATGGTGGAGTGGTTGCTTCCTGCAAGAGCACAAAATGTGTGCGGTTGTAGACCTCTTTGAAAGCAAGTCAGATAAAGAGCTTTTTTTCTGTCTTAAATGGGCAGTGTAGTGTTTTGAGATGGGCTTTAATAAGCTAAGTAGCCAATAGGCAGAGGGTAGCATAATTTGTCTTATTCTGTGTTATAATGGTATGGGAATAATAATACATTTTATATCAAACACAACAGTTTCAGTCACCTTGTTGTCTGAAGGACAAGTGCATAAACAGGTTAATGGCAATCCCTACATATTTTGATTTTTTAGTCTCATGGAATGTATGTCTATGTTGAATACCACACATTAGCTGATACTGTTGGCTGAATGATAGAACAGCTATTTCCATGTTATATTGTTATGGGATGCATTTCCTCCATTGTTTTTGATGGTAGGCCACTCTGTTAGACCTATATTATGATCAAATAGCCACAGTAGCCTTCATGGCCACTTAACTGTATTTTAAACAAAGTACAGCCTCGGTGTTCACAGTAAACTTGCACTAGAAGTTGCACAGAATTTTCACAGCGTTCAAGTTTGCGCTCAGCAGACCTGAAATTTGTTAAGTGCCTACATTTTTAGGAGGTAACATTGCTTGTAGAGTATATTGTTTAAAACAATGTCTAAAAATGTTGAATAAATTAATGTGTAAAATTGTATTTCAGAAGGTATCATTACTCCATATTTTCAAGAACACTATAAGGAAGTTTAATGACACTAAGAGGTATGTCTGTATCATGTACGGATCATTGGGTCTTACAGGGGAGTCATGTACAGGTCTAAAAAGGGCCTTGAAATGTTCACTTTCAGGATTTTCTCAAAATGGTTTGTGTTACAATGTACGAAGAGTATCAACCACTCATCCTCCCAATAAAGTTTCTATGAACAATCTGAGATACCTAAAATATTTTCTGGCCATGCTGACATGCAATTGTCCTTTTGCACTTTTCATGTAGCCTACTTTTGGCCAGCTAATAGCCTAACCACCGATCAAGTAAACATTATGGACTAAGTGTTCAAATCCTATTGCTGCGACAATATAGGTCAAATTAAGATCCTCCATCTATGTAATGTAGTAACTAAAATAACAGGAGACCACTTACCTCTTTTCTTTGCCCTTTCTCCCCCTATAACTTTATGGTCGCTCACGTTTTATTCTCTCCCCATCAGGAGAACCCGTACCCTGCCGTGGCCATGCATAAGGTGCAGCGGCCAGCTGAGAGCCCTGGTCACAATGACCCCAAGAACTTGGCTATGTTCCCTCTGCTGGACGACGTTACGGTCCAGCTCTTCATCGACCATGCCGCCGCCAAGCTCCAGACCGCCCCGCCCGTGGTCAAGGCCGAGCTCAAAGGCATGGTGCCCTCCGGACCCCCACTGGGTGGGTGTGCCAAGCTGGTGGGAAAGACTGAGTGGAGGGGGTTGCTGGGGATAGTTTGGGCTGGGGGGTGGAGCAGCATAGGCATGAGATGGTGGGATTAAGTAGTGCAGTGAATGAATGGTTGAAAGACTGATGCAGACATTCCTATTGGGTTGTGGGTTAGAATTTAGCAGAGATGCCAACATGAGATTGTGTCTGATGGATTGGCTTGACGTCTGACGTAAAGAGGCTGATCCAGACACAGACAGGCCTCTAGACAGGCCTCCAGACAGGCCACTGTGTTAGTTAGGACAACCTCTGTGTGACCCATCTCTCAGCATGGGTTTAACTGAGCTGGATTCAGTGTAGCTTCAGTATAGACTCATGAGTGTGTCGGGTCCACCAAACAGGCCACTGTGTTCAGACCACCTCTGTGTGACACATCTATCTCTGTGTTGGTTTAATTGAGCTGGATTCAGTGTAGACTGATGAGTGTGATGTAATAACCGCTGAGTTGTGGTGTTCCTCCAGGAGACATTGTGGACAGGCATGGTCATGTCCTGGCTAACAGCGCTCGCAGGCTGGAGGTGGTCAGGAACTGCATTACCTACATATTTGACAACAAGATGCTGGAGGCCAAGAAGGTGAGAGACAAGGACACAATAGCATCTCAGTGCTCGGCCATTTTGGAATGATAAAGGTGTTAACAATTTATAGCTAGTTTAGAGGTCTGACCTACATGATAGTCTAGTGATTTAAAAAAAACATTTTAATTTTAATTTTTTTTCTTCCATCTCCTAATGTTGTCCTGTGTCTGCTGCCCCCCCCCCCAGCTGATGCCAGCGGTACTGCGGGCGCTGAAGGGCCGGGCGGCCAGGGTGTGTCTGACCCAGGAGCTCAACCAGCACGTCCTGCAGAACCGAGCTGTGCTGGACGACCAGCAGTTTGACTACATCGTCCGCATGATGAACTGCACCTTACAGGTACATGCCGAAGCCACAAAAAAAATTCTCTCTCCTCTTCTACACAAAGTTCTATTGTAGACCGCAGCACACAGTCGGGTTCAGTGCATAGAACGGCTGTATTGAAGGAGTTCCTAAAGAAATAACTAACTCCTTGGGACTTTTTCAAAACAGTACCATGCTACCTATTTTTACATTGCAATGGAGGCCTTTATATTTTCATAAGATCACACACTGAATAATGGAGCCTAATCGGTGGTGTGTTTGCATGGCTGACATTGAGATAGTATGGTGATGTTGACCTCTATTCTCCTACTCAGGACTGCTCCCACATGGATGAACACGGTATTGCAGCCATCCTCCTTCCCCTGGTCACGGCCTTCTGCAGGGTAAGTCACAAAAAACAAACAATCCCTATTCAACACAAAAGAAACAAATCATTGTCCTTTATCATAGCTTTAAAGTGGTCTGTTTCTAAAGCTTCTGTGTGGCCTTGTGTGTTTGTGTCTGGCAGAAACTAGGCGCGGGCATCACCCAGTTTGCCTACAGCTGTGTGCAGGAGCACATGGTGTGGACTAACATGCAGTTCTGGGAGGCCATGTTCTACAGTGATGTCCAGAACCACATCAGAGCCCTGTATCTGGAGGCAGACGGGGGGGAGCAGTCCATCGCTGTAAGAACAGACCCTACAATTACACAACAAGCAGAACCTTTTTAAGCTAACGCTCCTGTATATTAGTATTAAACACAGCAGTAAAAACACAACCGTGGCGTTTTCCTTGATAATGGTACTTAGTCTTTGGAGTACATCCATACATTGACCCCATCTGACCTTTCCATTTCCACCTCCCAGTCTCGCGGTCAGCAGGAGTCTGGTCCAGCAGCGGGAGGTCAGGAACTGCTGTGCGCTCTGGAGCTGGCGTCAGAGCAGAGCAGGCTGTGGCCCACGCTCAGCAAGGAGCAGCAGAGTGAGCGCGTGCAGAAAGAGGAGAGCACGGTGTTCAGCCAGGCCATCCACTACGCCAACCGCATGTCCTACCTACTGCTGCCCCTGGACACCAGCAAGAACCGCCTGCTCAACAGGTCCGGGATAGGGGATGTGGAGAGTGTTAGCAACAGCTACGTCACCAACAGGTACACCAACAGGTGGGGGACGTACACACACACACAACAACGAGGCACACACACGTGTACACACAGACAGAAAAACATACCCAACAGCTTTCTCACTAACAGACATGTTAAAAACAGCTTATCATACAGTGGGCAGCTTTGTAACATCTTACAGTGGAACCAGCAACAAACATATGCCTAGGGAAAAGACTTTAACATTGAAGTTCAAGCTCATATTGGTCGTTCCTAAGATGCCTTTGTTGTTTTTGTTTAGCATTGCTGGCAGCATGGCGGAGAGCTACGACACAGAGAGCGGCTTTGAGGACGCTGAGAGCTCTGACGTGGCCAACTCTGTGGTGCGATTTATCAACCGCTTCGTAGACAAAGTGTGTAACGAGAGTGGGGTGACCAACGAGCACCTCAAGGCACTACACACCATGATACCAGGTAGGAATCTCCATTTTGTGTTTTTGGTGCTCATGTTGTGAACTTTCCTTGACAGATCAGGGTTGTATTCATTAGGCACTTAATGGAAGAAAAAGGACTGCCGGGGAGGGATTCCCTGAACTTGTCCAATAAGAAATACTTGTTTTAGTTTTGCTACTGTGTTCCGTAATGAATATGACCCAGGTTTTCTCAAGAGTTCAAATTGTGTATTAGGAGAGAGTTTTAATCAGTTTCTCTCTCCCCCTCCTGTTGTTCCACAGACATCGTTCAGATGCACATCGAGACGCTGGATGCAGTCCACAGGGAGAGTAAGCGACTGCCACCGATCCAAAAGGTAACCAATTCCTTATTTTACGTTACGCTGGACAAAAGCCACGCAGAGCGCAGGCCAGCCCCGCCCAGGCCAGCCCCGCCCAACCCCCTCTCCACCAATCCTTGCAGCTCAGTGTCACAGTGCCACGCCCACGGCAGGTACGTCTGTCCCAGCGACAGCACCATTAGTGTGACTCACACTAATACGTCTGAGCAGTGCATGCTGGGTTGATGTAGTTCCCCTCCTCCTCTCAGTAGCCGGGGTCTCTTTCAGTTGGATCTAAATGGTAGAAAATGTTTTGAAACAGAGGAGGTACTACCTGACTTTGTCCAATACGAACAAGAATGTGGATTTTCTGTTTCATTACATTTTCTCCAGTTGGTGCCTATTGAACATGAACCCGGTAGATGACAACAGCCTGAGCAGTGCATGCTGGAGGTTGTAGTTCTCAGTGACCTGGTTGACTACAGCCTGTGTCACTGACTTGTGCCTTCAGACAGAAGGGTGCAGTTTGCTCTGGTTGTTTGGTGGAGTTTTCTGTCAGCAGTTGGAGAGGGATGGTAGCTTAGCATGGCATTATTGGCATGTCTGTTGTGTTAATGGCAACTAAGCAGGGTCCTAGCATATGCATCAACCAAGAGCACAGGGGTGCCCTGTATCAGATATCAGTCCAATTGGATCTCCCCTTTTGTGAGTTTTTTTGTGTTTATCCCATCTTATAATAACTCAGAGCGCATCACATTTGACCTGATCCCACCTCCCAGAATGCTCTAGATTTTTTTTCTGAGTGAGCGTTCATATCATATGAGTTCCAGTTAAATCCTCTCCCAATGAGCTGGACCCAGGGTATTAGCTGTTGCACAACAGATTATGAAATGGGTTACAAAACGAGTGCCTAAATTAATTTATGAGTTGAGCTGCTCTGTTTGGTGTCGTTGCCCCAGCGTAGGCCTCTCCAGGGTCGCTGGGGAAAGGAAATAATGTCAATGCCCTGAGCCAAATGGTCTATAGGTCTTTAACAGAAACTAGACCTGCCACTCTTCATACTTTGAATACCTCTCTATACATCCAAGAATGCTGTTAGATGATTTTGTGAGAACAATTTGAGAAAATATACAAATGGTTATAAACATGTTACCTCTTTCTAAGGGAAATTGCCATTATATGATACCAGTCTTAAGAGATTTGAATGGTTTCATATCCAACTTTATAAAAATAACCACATAAACGTGGCTGTATTTTCCCTTCTTGTTTTACTTGTTGAGCATCAGGGTTGTCTTTGCCAAGATCCCACCAGCCAACTGAGATTTAGGCAAGCCGTTTATGTTATGTAACATTAACAAAAATAACAAATTGAGGGCCTCCCAGGTGGCGCAGTGGTTAAGGGCGCTGTACTGCAGCGCCAGCTGTGCCACCAGAGACCCTGGGTTCGCGCCCAGGCTCTGTCGTAACCGGTCGTGACCCGGAGGTCAGTGGGGTCATCGCACACCAGCGACTCTAGTGGCGGGCCGGGCGCAGTGCGCTCTAACCAAGGTTGCCAGGTGCACAGTGTTTCCTCCGACACATGCGGCTGGCTTCCAGGTTGGATGCGCGCTGTTTTAAGAAGCAGTGCGGCTTGGTTGGGTTGTGTATCGGAGCCCGAGCCCGTGTGTCTCCCGCGACAACTCATCGGAGTTGTCGCGATGAGACAAGATGGTAGATACTAAAAACAATTGGATACCACGAAATTGGGGAGAAAAAGGGGTAAAATTCAACAAATAAAATAACAAATTGCAATCACATTTTAGTTTAGTTGATGTCTCTGTTTTCAACTGTCTGTCGTGTGATACATGCATCTGGATTGACTTTGTTGTGAATTTGCTCTAATTTAGTTTGAAGTATTGAGGATGGCTTATACATTTGAGTTCTGTTGGACATAGAGCACTAACAGCTCTTCTACTGTCTCTCTCCCCCTCATCCTTACCTACCATGTCCCGCTACTCAATCTGCTTACTTTCTCCTTCCATCAATTATCAACTCTTCTCGTTTCTTTACCTCACATCTACCTCTTCCTTCTCTTCCTCTGCCTGCCCTCTCTCTTCTTGTCCCCGATCTCTTCCCCCTTTCCTCTTCTTTCCTTCACTCCTCCCTCTCTCCGTGCTACAGCCCAAGCTTCTGAGGCCCATTCTTCTGGCGGGGGAGGAGCTGGTGATGGACGGCATGCGGGTGCACCTGATCTCAGACGGCCGGGAGGAGGCCACAGGGGCCTTGGGGGGTCCACCCCTCCTCCCTGCCGAGGGGGCCATCTTCCTCACCACCTATCGCCTCATCTTCAAGGGCACGCCTAATGACCCGCTGGGTAGGAGGGTGTTTAAAACACAAACATGCAAACACATGTTAGCAGTAAAACACACACACACTTTCTAACTAACCCTGAGTGTTGTTGCTGTGCAGTGGGTGAGCAGGTGGTGACTCGGTCGTTCCCCATCGCCTCCCTGACTAAGGAGAAGAGGATCTCTGTCAGTCTGTCCATGGACCAGTTCATACAGGAGGGTCTGCAGCTACGCTCCTGCACTTTCCAGGTACACCTCTACCCTCCGTCCTGCCACCCTCGTATCCATCACCCTACTGCCTAAACACTAGGCTCCTAGGCCTTCTCAACCCTGCTACCCCCCCACTCTCATTCTGCACCGAAACGCTCTCCATTTAAAATTTGACAGAACACTCATTCATTTGTGTTTTTCTGACACTCCTAATATCGTCCTCCTCCTGTAGCTGCTGAAGATAGCGTTTGATGAGGAGGTGGCGTCGGACCTGGCCGAAGTGTTCCGGAAGCACATGCACAAGCTCCGCTACCCACAGCACGTCCAGGGAACCTTCGCCTTCACCGTGGGCCAGAGTGGCAAGACGTTGGTCGAACACAAGACCAAGGACAAGAACCAGTCAATAAAGTAAGACGAGACCAATAGAACACCCACACACACACACGTCAGCCACAAGAACCCAAAACAACACTAAAAGGAAACAGGAAGAGCATACACACGCCAAACACATTTCAACACACATCAGCGTTGTATAAAACGTCAGTACCGTTCCAGTTTTATCGTCAGTCAGCAGATTATTGTTAATGAGAGAGTGTAAATCTGTAAGACGTTTCACACCTCTCCCATCCTCCAGGTCAAGTACAGAACATCCAATTAAAAAGCGCTTATTCACTAAAGGATGTGGGTCACAAATGACACCCCTGCACTGTAATGTGAGCTGAATATCAGGCCTGCCCCAAGCAGCAGCCTCTGGAGATATAGTAGCCCACATTATTGCCCTACATTTCATAGCCATCCTGACAGTTTAGAATATATCCAAAACGTGGGCGTTTTTATCTGACGGTCTCTGATTTAAAGTCAGTGTTTGGTGTGATGTATTAATTAAACCGGATTCATAGACCTTCTGCTTGCGAGTGTAAGTGCTTCAGTGAGTGTGAACCCTTGTTCTTGTGTAACCACAAATGGTCCATATAGCATGCAGACTGTTTAGTTATGCTGGCTGCACACGGACTTATTCCAGGCAGGGTCAGTACAGAGGAATGCAGCTTCACATCCTACACTCTATTCTGTCCACTGTTACTGCCAGTAGACCCCCAGAGTTCCCTTTTGCTTTATCATCATCCCCCCCCTCTCTCTCCCCCGTCAGCAGTGAGCAGGCTCAACTAGCACTCTTTTAATGCATTCATTAGCTTTAATTCTGCATACAGACTACCGTCGAGTCTGCATTAGGGATGTGCCTTGGATTTAATGGGCTGGTTAATTAAACTTCTAAGTACCTAGTCAGTGCATTTGTAAGTTTTACATTTCTAACCAGGGTTGTATTCACTTGACATGAAATGGAAGCAAACAGGCCAAAACAGGGACATGTGATATAAACTTGTTCAATAAGAAACTCTTGTTTTCATTTTCTGTTGCAAAGTGTTTTGCTATGGTGTGCCCAAATGAATGTGACCCAGGAAGTAGGAGTCATAAAGTTTAGCTTTAACTGAAGTTAACTGTTTTGAACTCTTATACATCTCTCTCTTCCCTCTCTACTCATCCTCTTCCCTTTTCTCCCTCCACCCTTCCAAAGAACACTTTCTAAAAACTTGGTAAAGAGCGCCAAGAGGACGATCGGTCGACAGTATGTGACCCGGAAGAAGTACTCACCTCCCACCTGGGAGAACAGGAGCAGCCTGCAGTCAGAGCTGGACGAGGATGAGCTCTCCGGTAGGACATGGTGTTGTAGCAACGTCAAGGTTTAGGGCGGCATTTTGACTTAAGATCCACACACTCCCATTGACATAAATACATGTTTTATGTAAAAGTCTTGAGTTGCTGTTTAACTTTCAGCAATTAAAATGTTGAATGTTCTTTACAGTGTTTGACCTGATGCAGTAGACCAGTGTACACTGTCTCTGACTGTCTGTGTGTCTGCTACAGTCTCAGAGGAGTTGGACCAGGGCTCCCTCACCCTCTCTTCCACCATCCGCTCCTCGGATAGACAGACCATGAGCAACGTGGTGGAGCGCGCCTGTTGCCGTGACTACCAGCGGCTAGGACTGGGCACGCTCAGTAACAGCCTAACGCGCTCCAAGAACGAGCCCTTCCGCATCTCCACCGTCAACCGCATGTACACCGTCTGCAGGAGGTAAGTTCACGGTCCAACTGCAGATAGAACATGTTTTTACGACGGGTTCACCGTCAAATCTGTGACTCCCAAAATACACGTCCCTTCGATACTCTTCGTTTATAGGGAATCTCAATTGCATGTGGTAGGTTTATGGTCAAACCTTTTGTGGACCGTGTTTCAAGTAACTTCCTGAGTTTAGTCTCCAAGTTTTGGATTCTGGTTGAATGTACACGTTTGATTTTGACATTTATATAGATCAACATTGTCGTTTTACTTTGATGCTACTTGATATGCAGAGTGGGCCTATGAACAAACTTTATTTAAACACATGACATCTTGTGGTCATGACATTCTGAGGTGACATGAACAGAATGTCATCTCGATCCTGACTCCCTCTGCTCTCTCTATCTGTGTGTGTGTGTGTGTGTTACCAGTTACCCCGGCCTGTTGATCGTGCCCCAGAGCATCCCAGACTCCACCATCCAGCGCATCTCCCGCTGTTACAGACAGAACCGTTTCCCTGTGGTGTGCTGGAGGAACTCTCGTACCAAGGCTGTGCTGCTGCGCTCTGCAGGCCTCCATGCTAAGGGAGTGGTGGGCTTCTTCAAGTCCCCCAATGCCACCAGCGCCGGTACGACACACACTAAAAATGAGTTAGATGGTGTCTTTAAGGGAATGACTGGGGATGTTGGGCTTTGTTTAGAAATAATAAAACACGCCAAACCACTCCAAAGCCAGCTACAGTTGAAGTTGGAAGTTTACATACATTTAGGTTGGAGTTAATTAAACTTGTTTTTCAACCACTCCACAAATTTCTTGTTAACAAACTATAGTTTTGGCAAGTCTGTTAGGAAATGTACTTTATACATCAAATCAAATCAAATCAAATTTTATTTGTCACATACACATGGTTAGCAGATGTTAATGCGAGTGTAGCGAAATGCTTGTGCTTCTAGTTCCGACAATGCAGTAATAACGAGCAAGTAATCTAACTAACAATTCCAAAAAAAAACTACTGTCATACACAGTGTAAGGGGATAAAGAATATGTACATAAGGATATATGAATGAGTGATGGTACAGAGCAGCATAGGCAAGATACAGTAGATGATATCGAGTACAGTATATACATATGAGATAAGTATGTAAACCAAGTGGCATAGTTAAAGTGGCTAGTGATACATGTATTACATAAGGATGCAGTCGATGATATAGAGTACAGTATCAACGTATGCATATGAGATGAACAATGTAGGGTAAGTAACATTATATAAGGTAGCATTGTTTAAAGTGGCTAGTGATATATTTACATCATTTCCCATCAATTCCCATGATTAAAGTGGCTGGAGTAGAGTCAGTGTCATTGACAGTGTGTTGGCAGTAGCCACTCAATGTTAGTGGTGGCTGTTTAACAGTCTGATGGCCTTGAGATAGAAGCTGTTTTTCAGTCTCTCGGTCCCAGCTTTGATGCACCTGTACTGACCTCGCCTTCTGGATGGCAGCGGGGTGAACAGGCAGTGGCTCGGGTGGTTGATGTCCTTGATGATCTTTATGGCCTTCCTGTAGCATCGGGTGGTGTAGGTGTCCTGGAGGGCAGGTAGTTTGCCCCCGGTGATGCGTTGTGCAGACCTCACTACCCTCTGGAGAGCCTTACGGTTGAGGGCGGTGCAGTTGCCATACCAGGCGGTGATACAGCCCGCCAGGATGCTCTCGATTGTGCATCTGTAGAAGTTTGTGAGTGCTTTTGGTGACAAGCCGAATTTCTTCAGCCTCCTAAGGTTGAAGAGGCGCTGCTGCGCCTTCCTCACGATGCTGTCTGTGTGAGTGGACCAATTCAGTTTGTCTGTGATGTGTATGCCGAGGAACTTAAAACTTGCTACCCTCTCCACTACTGTTCCATCGATGTGGATGGGGGTGTTCCCTCTGCTGTTTCCTGAAGTCCACAATCATCTCCTTAGTTTTGTTGACGTTGAGTGTGAGGTTATTTTCCTGACACCACACTCCGAGGGCCCTCACCTCCTCCCTGTAGGCCGTCTCGTCGTTGTTGGTGATCAAGCCTACCACTGTTGTGTCGTCCGCAAACTTGATGATTGGGTTGGAGGCGTGCATGGCCACGCAGTCGTGGGTGAACAGGGAGTACAGGAGAGGGCTCAGAACGCACCCTTGTGGGGCCCCAGTGTTGAGGATCAGCGGGGAGGAGATGTTGTTGCCTACCCTCACCACCTGGGGGCGGCCCGTCAGGAAGTCCAGTACCCAGTTGCACAGGGCGGGGTCGAGACCCAGGGTCTCGCCCTTGATGACGAGCTTGGAGGGTACTATTGTGTTGAATGCCGAGCTGTAGTCGATGAACAGCATTCTCACATAGGTATTCCTCTTGTCCAGATGGGTTAGGGCAGTGTGCAGTGTGGTTGAGATTGCATCGTCTGTGGACCTATTTGGGCGGTAAGCAAATTGGAGTGGGTCAAGGGTGTCAGGTAGGGTGGAGGTGATATGGTCCTTGACTAGTCTCTCAAAGCACTTCATGATGACGGATGTGAGTGCTACGGGCGGTAGTCGTTTAGCTCAGTTACCTTAGCTTTCTTGGGAACAGGAACAATGGTGGCCCTCTTGAAGCATGTGGGAACAGCAGACTGGTATAGGGATTGATTGAATATGTCCGTAAACACACCGGCCAGCTGGTCTGCGCATGCTCTGAGGGCGCGGCTGGGGATGCCGTCTGGGCCTGCAGCCTTGCGAGGGTTAACACGTTTAAATGTCTTACTCACTTCGGCTGCAGTGAAGGAGAGACCGCATGTTTCCGTTGCAGGCCGTGTCAGTGGCACTGTATTGTCCTCAAAGCGGGCAAAAAAGTTATTTAGTCTGCCTGGGAGCAAGACATCCTGGTCCGTGACTGGGCTGGGTTTCTTCCTGTAGTCCGTGATTGACTGTAGACCCTGCCACATACCTCTTGTGTCTGAGCCGTTGAATTGAGATTCTACTTTGTCTCTGTACTGGCGCTTAGCTTGTTTGATAGCCTTGCGGAGGGAATAGCTGCACTGTTTGTATTCAGTCATGTTACCAGACACCTTGCCCTGATTAAAAGCAGTGGTTCGTGCCTTCAGTTTCACACGAATGCTGCCATCAATCCACGGTTTCTGGTTAGGGAATGTTTTAATCGTTGCTATGGGAACGACATCTTCAACGCACGTTCTAATGAACTCGCACACCGTATCAGCGTATTCGTCAATGTTGTTGTCTGACGCAATACGAAACATCTCCCAGTCCACGTGATGGAAGCAGTCTTGGAGTGTGGAGTCAGCTTGGTCGGACCAGCGTTGGACAGACCTCAGCGTGGCACATGACACAAGACACAAGTTAAATTTTTTTTTTAAAATTTTTTTTATATACAATTGTTTACAGATATTTAACTTATAATTCACTGTATCACAATTCCAGTGGGTCAGAAGTTAACAGCTTGGAAAATTCCAGAACATGATTTCATGGCTTTTGAAGCTTCTGATAGGCTAATTGACATCATTTGAGTCAATTGGAGGTGTACCTGTGGATGTATTTCAAGGCCTACCTTCAAACTCAGTGCCTCTTTGTTTGACGACATGGGAAAATCAAAAGAAATCAGCTAAGACCTCAGAAAAATAATTGTAGACCTCCAAGTCTGGTTCATCCTTGGGAGCAATTTCCAAACGCCTGAAGGTACCACATTCATCTGTACAAACAATAGTACGCAAGTATAAACACCATGGGACCACACAGCCATCATACCGCTCAGAAAGGAGATGCGTTCTGTCTCCTAGAGATGAACGTACTTTGGTGCGAAAAGTGCAAATCAATCCCAGAACAGCAGCAATGGACCTTGTGAAGATGCTGGAGGAAACCGGTATATATCCACAGTAATACGCTATATTGACGTAACCTGAATGGCCGCTCGGCAAGGAAGAAGCCACTGCTCCAAAACCACCATAAAAAGCCAGATTACGGTATGGCACATGGGGACAAAGATTGTACTTTTTGGAGAAATGTCTTTGGTCTGATGAAACAAAAATAGAACTGTTTGGCCATAATGATCATCGTTATGTTTGGAGGAAAAGGGGGAGGCTTGCAAACCGAAGAACCTCATCCCAACCGTGAAGCACAGGGTTGGCAGTTGTTGGGGTGCTTTGTTGCAGGAGGGACTGGTGCACTTCACAAAATAGATGGCATCATGAGGGAGGAAAATTAAGTGGATATATTGAAGCAACATCTCAAGACATCAGTCAGGAAGTTAAAGCTTGGTCGCAAATGGATCTTCCAAATGGACAATGACCCCAAGCATACTTCCAAAGTTGTGGCAAAATGGCTTAAGGACAACAAAGTCAAGGTATTTGAGTGGCCATCACAAAGCCCTGACCTCAATCCTATAGAAAATTTGTGGGCAGAACTGAAAAAGCATGTGCGAGCAAGGAGGCTTACAAACCTTACAAGCTGAAATAAATCATTCTCTCTACTATTATTCTGACATTTCGCATTCTTAAAATAGTGGTGATCCTAACTGACCTAAAACAGGGATTTTTTTACATGGATTAAACGTTAGGAATTGTGAAACTGAGTTTAAATGTATTTGGCTAAGGTGTATGTAAACTTCTGACTTCAACTGTATATCAGTAGCAATTTAATGTGGTAGTATAAGTCTCAACTCATCGGAAACAATGAGCAAATAGACAAACACTTTAGATGCATTGAAATGCACAGCTCATGTCCCTTATAGCTTGAGCAGCATTTTTTAGTCTTCAGCATTTTATACCCAGCATGCAAAGCTGCATAAACCAGTGGTGATGGACAGTTGTGACCCTTCCCCAGGCCCCTCCCAGGCCGACTCGACCAGCCTGGAGCAGGAGAAGTACATGCAGGCGATCATCAGCTCCATGCCCTCCTACTGTGAGCCCAGTGGCAGGAACACGCTCGGCGGCTTCACCTCCACTCACATGAGCACCTCCGGTAGGACACACACATACACATCAGGGTTTCCGTTAGCCAGTAATAGCCGGCTTTTGTCCCCAAAAAATGTACGAGAAGACGATAAATTGGCACCAGACAGTTGTCCCACAAAAAATAGCATAATCCCATTTCAAAATACTGCTATTTAGCCTATTCGTTGCTGGAAATACCAGTCAATGGAAATACATTTGACCAGTCATGCTTATCGGTCTATAGGTTCATTTGAATAATTTCATGGAATTAAATTGACATGTGTTTATTTTCTTTAGTCGTTATGTTTCTTATTTATCACACACACATACAGATACAGAGCTTTTCTTTGTTGGAATGTGTTAAACAGCGCCAGAGCTTTTATAAGCCCAATCATCGCACACAATTTTAAATGCAATTACGTGTTAACTGTTTTGATAACCAGCATTAAAGTGCTACTATTTTTATTTCAAGTGCTTAGGCAACTGAAGGCATGATTCAGAAGGTCACACACCACTTTAGAATGTGAGCTGGAGATGGTATTCTGAAAACATACACTTAATTGAGTGAAACTTTAATGTTTAACTTCATATTATGAGGCATGTCTTACCTTGCTTCAATGTAGCTGAGCCAAAATCTGTTCCTGTAAACGTGGAGGCATTTCTTTTATAAAGACTTCCCAATGCCAATGAAACAAGTAGCCTCATTTTCTATTGGTTTTCAAATCAACTTTCTTTCATTGTCCAGTAACCAAAAACACAATCCTAATCATATTAGCAATCCATGCTAGACGTTGCATCTTTAGTGCATCTTCAGTGAGGCTCATGCATCTGTGCATGAGCCTCACTGCTTTTAATTTTGATGTACTGGTTGGATGAATTTGGGATCTATCGTCCCACAATTGTCCCAGTCTGTTTGGAATAGGCCATTTCTTTCTAGCACAGAACGACAAGCTGACAAATAGAATAGGTAAAATGTTCTACAATGGCGAACAGTAGATTGACATAGGCTAGTGATTTTCTTGTTCCTTATTTGTCTTGTTAGCTCAGGAAAAGTGAATGTGGACTGTTATTCTAACATCAAGTGCACTTCGGAAGGACACGAGCCATTGCATCCTCGAGTTGCATGTTCTGTTAAGTGCCTTATCATAATCAAAATTATATAGGTCTGGTACATTTCTCAAATGTTCGTTGAATTATGCTGTCGATCAAATGTCCAGCGCCACATTTTCCTAAAGGAAACCCTGAAACACATACACTCTCTCATAAGCCAGAGTTTGACTCTTAACTTGTTTTTTAAATTTATTTTACCTTTATTTAACCAGGCAAGTCAGTTAAGAACAAATTCTTATTTTGAATGACTGCCTGGGAACAGTGGGTTAACTGCATGTTCAGGGGCAGAACGACAGATTTGTACCTGGTCAGCTCGGGGGTTTGAACTTGCAACCTTCCGGTTACTAGTCCAACGCTCTAACCACTAGGCTACCCTGCCTTGTGTCTATCTCCAGACTCGTCAGATAAGCTGAGGCAGCCTAAGATCGGAGCTCTGATGAAACAGGTGATGGGAGGCAAGGAGGACGTACCTGGAACCTTCAGCCGCGGAGGTGAGATTGTGGTTTTTTACAGTGTTTGTATGTGGTTGTGTTACTTGCGTCAATTAGTTAATTGAAACCTCCTTTGCAAGGAATTTCTAGGTTTGGTTTGTGATTGTATTGTGGCTTGCCCTACAATTACATGCCAAAGAACGGTCACTGGAACGAATTGACATGCGAGTGTGTTTTAACCCAAAGAGGTGGTTATGTTACCTGAATAATAACTCCTCTCCATAGCTTATCCATATTTGGGCATGTGTGTATGTATAGCTATGTGAAACCATCTCTCCCTATGGTCTATGGTCTATGGTGTTGGTTAACGGGCATCATCTCTGTGTCATTTGACCTCAGCTCTGGGTCAAAGGGCGAGGGTCATCTCCCTCTCTCAGCCCAGAGTTTCAGGCAAGGTCAGAAACCCCCCTGGAGGTACAGTATGCACCGACCCCTAGCTCCCCAATCTAACCAATCAGGCCTCTTAACAGTGATGTCTGTCTTTGTTGGCTGGTGCCCCCGCCTGTCGGTCCCTCTTTCCCTGTGATGTCCTTGTGTGTGTCTCTCTCTCTCTCAGGACTAACCTTTTGTTGTCCAATCTCTTTGTTGGCGAGATTCTCTTCTTCTTTCTAGGCATCTGTTTGCATGCTTTTCTAGTGGGCCGTCGACTCTACACACACTGCTGCAGATCGTCCTGTTTGTCCATGTTTCTGTTCTGTGTTTGATTACTACTGTGTGCTGTGAGTGGTCTGATGACTCGTGTTTTTCCAGTGTTAGGTTTGGAGCATCATTTTCACATATAGTCTATTTAGCTAAATAGATGAGTCTTACTATAGTAGTTCAATTATTTATATTTTATCAGCATGGCTTTCAGTTAGTCTAGTGGTATAAAGTACAATGACTGTATGTGTCACTGCATAAATGGCTTGTGTGTGTTGATAATGTCAAACTTGGAGGGAGGATTGGAGAATGCATACTGTATGTATGTGATAACCCCCTCTAAAACCTCTACCTGTATGTATGTGATAACCCCCTCTAAAACCTCTACCTGTATGTGTGTGATAACCCCCTCTAAAACCTCTACCTGTATGTGTGTGATAACCCCCTCTAAAACCTCTACCTGTATGTGTGTGATAACCCCTCTAAAACCTCTACCTGTATGTATGTGATAACCCCTCTAAAACCTCTACCTGTATGTGTGTGATAACCCCTCTAAAACCTCTACCTGTATGTGTGTGATAACCCCTCTAAAACCTCTACCTGTGTGTGTGATAACCCCTTTAAAACCTCTACCTGTATTTGTCTGATAACCCCCTAAAACCTCTATCTGTATGCGTCTGATAACACCCTCTAAAACCTCTACCTGTATGTCTGATAACACCCTCTAAAACCTCTACCTGTATGTGTCTGATAACACCTTCTAAAACCTCTACCTGTGTGTGTCTGATAACACCCTCTAAAACCTCTACCTGTGTGTGTCTGATAACCCCCTCTAAAACCTCTACCTGTGTGTGTCTGATAACCCCTCTAAAACCTCTATCTGTGTGCGTCTGATAACACCCTCTAAAACCTCTACCTGTGTGCGTCTGATAACACCCTCTAAAACCTCTACCTGTGTGCGTCTGATAACCCCCTCTAAAACCTCTACCTGTGTGTGTCTGATAACCCCCTCTAAAACCTCTACCTGTGTGTGTGTGTGTGGGATAACCCCCTCTAAAACCTCTACATGTGTGTGTGTGTGGGATAACCCCCTCTAAAACCTCTACCTGTGTGTGTGTGTGTGTGGGATAACCCCTCTAAAACCTCTACCTGTGTGTGTGTGTGGGATAACCCCTCTAAAACCTCTACCTGTGTGTGTGTGTGGGATAACCCCTCTAAAACCTCTACCTGTGTGTGTGTGTGGGATAACCCCTCTAAAACCTCTACCTGTGTGTGTGTATTTGATAACCCTCTCTAAAACCTCTACCTGTGTGTGTGTCTGATAACCCCCCCCTCTAAAACCTCTACCTGTGTGTGTGTGTGTCTGATAACCCCCTCTAAAACCTCTACCTGTGTGTGTGTGTGTCTGATAACCCCTCTAAAACCTCTACCTGTGTGTGTGTGTGTGTGTCTGATAACCCCTCTAAAACCTCTACCTGTGTGTGTGTGTGTGTCTGATAACCCCTCTAAAACCTCTACCTGTGTGTGTGTGTCTGATAACCCCCTCTAAAACCTCTACCTGTGTGTGTGTGTCTGATAACCCCTCTAAAACCTCTACCTGTGTGTGTGTGTCTGATAACCCCCTCTAAAACCTCTACCTGTGTGTGTGTGTGTGTGGGATAACCCCTCTAAAACCGCTACCTGTGTGTGTGTGTGGGATAAAACCCTACCTAAAAACCGCTACCTGTGTGTGTGTGTCTGATAACCCCTCTAAAACCTCTACCTGTGTGTGTGTGTCTGATAACCCCCTCTAAAACCTCTACCTGTGTGTGTGTGTGTGTCTGATAACCCCCTCTAAAACCTCTACCTGTGTGTGTCTGATAACCCCTCTAAAACCTCTACCTGTGTGTGTGTGTGTCTGATAACCCCCTCTAAAACCTCTACCTGTGTGTGTGTGTGTGTGTGTGTCTGATAACCCCTCTAAAACCTCTACCTGTGTGTGTGTGTGTCTGATAACCCCCTCTAAAACCTCTACCTGTGTGTGTGTGTGCGATAACCCCCCCTCTAAAACCTCTACCTGTGTGTGTGTGTGTGTGTGTGGGATAACCCCTCTAAAACCTCTACCTGTGTGTGTGTGGGATAACCCCTCTAAAACCTCTACCTGTGTGTGTGTGTGGGATAACCCCCCCCTCTAAAACCTCTACCTGTGTGTGTGTGTGTGCGATAACCCCTCTAAAACCTCTACCTGTGTGTGTGTGTGTGTGTGTGTGTGGGATAACCCCTCTAAAACCTCTACCTGTGTGTGTGTGTGGGATAACCCCTCTAAAACCGCTACCTGTGTGTGTGTGTGGGATAACCCCTCTAAAACCTCTACCTGTGTGTGTGTCTGATAACCCCTCTAAAACCTCTACCTGTGTGTGTGTGTGTCTGATAACCCCCTCTAAAACCTCTACCTGTGTGTGTGTGTGTCTGATAACCCTCTAAAACCTCTACCTGTGTGTGTCTGATAACCCCCTCTAAAACCTCTACCTGTGTGTGTGTGTGTGTCTGATAACCCCCTCTAAAACCTCTACCTGTGTGTGTGTGTGTGTGTGTGTGTCTGATAACCCCTCTAAAACCTCTACCTGTGTGTGTGTGTGTCTGATAACCCCCTCTAAAACCTCTACCTGTGTGTGTCTGATAACCCCTCTAAAACCTCTACCTGTGTGTGTGTGTGTCTGATAATCCCCTCTAAAACCTCTACCTGTGTGTGTGTGTGTGGGATAACCCCTCTAAAACCTCTACCTGTGTGTGTGTGTGTGTGGGATAACCCCCTCTAAAACCTCTACCTGTGTGTGTGTGTGTGGGATAACCCCCTCTAAAACCTCTACCTGTGTGTGTGTGTGTGTGTCTGATAACCCCTCTAAAACCTCTACCTGTGTGTGTGTGTGTGTCTGATAACCCCTCTAAAACCTCTACCTGTGTGTGTGTGTCTGATAACCCCCTCTAAAACCTCTACCTGTGTGTGTGTGTGTGTGTCTGATAACCCCTCTAAAACCTCTACCTGTGTGTGTGTGTGTCTGATAACCCCTCTAAAACCTCTACCTGTGTGTGTGTGTCTGATAACCCCTCTAAAACCTCTACCTGTGTGTGTGTGTGTGTGGGATAACCCCCTCTAAAACCTCTACCTGTGTGTGTGTGTGTGGGATAACCCCCTCTAAAACCTCTACCTGTGTGTGTGTGTGTGGGATAACCCCTCTAAAACCTCTGCCTGTGTGTGTGTGTGTGTGTGGGATAACCCCTCTAAAACCTCTACCTGTGTGTGTCTGATAACCCCCTCTAAAACCTCTACATGTGTGTGTGTGTCTGATAACCCCTCTAAAACCTCTACCTGTGTGTGTGGGATGACCCCCTCTAAAACCTCTACCTGTGTGTGTGTGTGATGACCCCCTCTAAAACCTCTCCCCGTGTGTGTGCTCCAGGGAAATGGGGCAGTATCCGGGGTAGTGGGCGTCTGAGTGCCTACAACCCAGAAGTGGGGAACAGGCTGTCCAGTAAGGAGTCTCCCCAGCCCAACGGGGGCCCCAGCGAGGCCCTGTTCCTCAGACAGCAGAGGGCCTACCTCTACATCATCGGAGACAAGACACAGCTCAAGGTAACTGCCAATACACAATACTACACTGGACTGTCTACTGATTTGAATATTGATAAAGACTCAATATCTCGCAAGTCTTTGGAGGTGTTGGTCATTGAACCTTGACCCCTGTTTGTCCCATATTATCAGGGTGGTAAGCAGGACTCGTTCCAGCAGTGGGAGGTGGTGCCCATAGAGGTGTGTGACGTGCGTCAGGTGAAGAACAGCTTTAAGAAGCTGATCAAGGCCTGTGTTCCCAGCTCAGCCACCTCTGAACCCAGCATGACCTTCCACCGCTGCCTGGAGGAGTCCGAATGGATGTGCCTGGTAATGCTCTCATTCATAGAGTATGTGTGTGTTAGCATGTGCAACTGTAAAAGTGTATGTATTGTGCAAGAGGGAGACCTATGGATGCATTTTGTTTTTGTATGTTTATCCTGACTGCATAAGTTCATGTGTGTATGATTTTAAGTGGTTTTGTCATGACGTGTGTGTGTGTGTGTCCAGCTCCACAGAGTTCTGCAGGTGTCTGTCCTGGTGGTAGAATTGTTAGACACGGGCTCGTCAGTCATGGTCAGCCTGGAGGATGGCTGGGACGTCACTACTCAGGTACAACACACGTGCTCCCTAAACGTACTGCTTACACACACCTCTCACAGCTAATGTAGGTCTCAGCCCTGTCTCTGCCTGTGCTAACGGTCTGTCTCCTCACTCCGCTGTTTAGGTAACCTATAAATTACAGTCATCCTGTCTGACTATCGCACCGATTCTGTCTCTAGGTGGTGTCTCTGGTCCAGCTTCTGTC
This sequence comes from Oncorhynchus tshawytscha, assembly GCF_018296145.1. Taxonomy (NCBI): domain Eukaryota; kingdom Metazoa; phylum Chordata; class Actinopteri; order Salmoniformes; family Salmonidae; genus Oncorhynchus; species Oncorhynchus tshawytscha. The sequence goes on from NC_056445.1 coordinate 17,820,994, forward strand.
AGACCCGTACTACCGGACCTTCGATGGCTTCCGCCTGCTGGTGGAGAAGGAGTGGCTGTCGTTTGGCCACAGGTTCAGTCATCGCGGCGCCCAGACCCTGGCCAGCCAGAGCAGCGGCTTCACTCCTGTATTCCTGCAGTTTCTCGACTGCGTGCACCAGGTATGTACGTGTGAGGGTGGGTTTTATGAGTGCAGGTGTGACAGTAAAGTGTGTGTGTGTTTGTCTAACCGTGTCACTGGGTGTTTACATGTCAGCTACTTTACCCAGATAATCTGGATTCTGCTATTTATCTGTATAGGCGTGTGTCTGAGTAAACGTGCGTGTGTTTACCTGAGTGTGACAGTGCATTTCTTTCTTTTTTTCCCCGGCCAGTGACGTGGACTCGCATGTATGATGCGTTTCTGGCAGAGGGTTTCAATAGTCCTGTCTGTATTTATGATCCCAGCTTCACACTGGCGTGCTCTATTTAACCCCCTGTTACTGTCAGTAGTGTTATTATTACACATACAGGGACATACATTGTGTACAAACATTAGGAACACCTTCCTAATATTGAGTTGCTCGCCCTTTTGCCCTCAGAACAGCCTCAATTTAACAGGTGACACCAATAAGGGATCGTAGCTTTCACCTGGATTCACCTGGTCAGTCATGGACAGAGCAGGTGTTCTTAATATTTTGTACACTCAGTGTATCTGTGTCGTTCCCATAATGAGTGCTTTTTGCGTCCCTTTGATGTTTTATGTAGAAATTGTACACAAATGTTGAATTTTAAAATCATATTATATTAAATGAAGTGCCCTTGAATATAGACCGAATTGAAAAATGAATACATTTTGTGTCCTCTGGCTTGTAGGAAGATTTTTAACCCACTCAATCCCAACAACAACATTGTAAAAACACGTTATTTTGTTGCTTTGATAGTCATTTCTGAAGAGGATTAATTATTTAATGTGATTAATTTTAAGGAGAAAGAAGGGGAAAAAAGCCCCATTCCTCATTTTAAGGTCAACCCCGTCATGTGAACTCTCGTTTTAATATGGGGAAACTATTCATGTATCTTTTTTTTCATTCAAAAGAACCATCTAATAATCAAATTGTAGAGTAAAGCTGGTGGGCTGGTTCTACTCTATTTGTACATTTTCTGGTGTTTGGTGGTAACTGAGTGGGTGGAGCATAACACGTCACCCCTGTTACCCATACAAAGACGGGCTAGAAGTGTTTAAACAACTTATTGGTGAAGCTTGCATAGTTGCCCCTCCCTGTTTCATACAACAATCTTCCATTTCCCCTGGATGAATTCACTATAGTAATTTTAGTTAACCTTTTTATTTTAAAAGTTGCTCTTTATAACAGTGTTAAAATTAGGTGAAATAAAATGTTTGTTTTTTTTTCTTAGTTTTTCATGCGCCTCAAAAGGCACCTAATTGGTGAAATGTACCTTTATTTAACTAGGCAAGTCAGTTAAGAACAAATTCTTATTTTCAATGACGGCCTAGGAACAGTGGGTTAACTGCCTGTTCAGGTGCAGAATGACATTTGTCAGCTCGGGGGTTTGAACTTGCAACCTTCCGGTTACTAGTCCAACGCTCTAACCACTAGGCTACCCTGTCGCCCCAAATTACCCATATCTCACTAGGATCCTTTGTCTCTCTCTGCCTAGACTGTCTTTAAATAGTCTTCTTCATGTAAACTATGTTACAAAGCTCAGCCAAAAACTATTAACCTGGATCAAATATTTCCTGAATGTAATCAGATGAGTACGCTATGTCCGACCATCCTGTTATATGGATGTGCTAGAACAGATTATTTAAAGGTTTTAACTTCCTCCTTTCCCATTCATCCAAACATTTGTTTGAGAGAGTGCACAGTCTGCTGACTCTGTGGCCCTTTCTCATTTGGGTGAAAGTCTGTCCTAAGTGGTCCAGGAGCGTGTCAATTTTGAAGGGTAGGCAAATGGAAGAATTTCCTCCCCTCCTCGAAAGCCACCTTTCATCGAGGATAGTCATCCAGTGCTTTCGGAAAGTATTCAGACCCCTTCACCTTTTCTGCATTTTGTTACGTTAGACTAAAATTGTCCCAAAATTATTTAATTTCTTAAACATCCTCATCAATCTACACACAATACCTTAAAATTACAAAGTGAAAACAGGTCTTTAGAAATGTTTTACTTGGCTCATCGCGCCCTAGGGACTCCTTGTGGCGGGCCGGACTCATAGGACTTCATGTTACACAATACATGCATGTTTTGTTTGATAAAGTTCATATTTATATAAAAAAAATCAGAGTTGGCGCGTTAGATTCACCAGTTCCATAAACATCAAGTGATTTTGCATAGCCACATCATTCAACAGAAATACTCATCATAAATGTAGATGATAATATAGTTATACACATGGAATTCTCTCCTTAATGCAACCACTGTGTCAGATTTTAAAAAAACTTTACGGAAAAAGAAATGCATGCAATAATCTGAGACGGCGCTCAATTTAAAAACACCACAACTGCAAAGATGGCGTCAACATAAACAAGAAATGACATGATAAATATTCCCTTACCTTTTGATCTACATCAGAAAGCACTCCAGGAATCCCAGGTCCACAATAAATGTTTGTTTTGTTCGAAAATGTCTTATTTATGTCCAAATACCTTCTTTTGTTAGAGCGTTTGGTATACATATCCAAACGCTAATTCTGGTCAGCGTTATATCGGACAAAAACTTCAAAGTGATATTACCGGTCGAAGAAACATTTCAAACTAAGTACAGAATTAATCATTAGGATGTTTTTAACATATAGCTTCAATAAAGTTCCAACCGGAGTATTCTTTCTTCTCTTCGTGAACAATGGAACACAAGTGCCTACCATGAGGAAAAAGTGGGATCACAAAATGGCTGCTTGATGGACGGCTGATATATTCTGCTCTCATTCACTCCCACAACAACATAGAAGCCTCATTATAATTTCCATTGATGGTTGACATCTAGTGGAACCCCTAGACAGTGCAACATCATTCATATCTCAAGGGGATTTCATTAGGGACTCTGAATACATACAAGCTCAGATTTCTGACTTCCTGTTTTGATTTCAACTCAGGATTTTGCCTGCCAATATGAGTTCTGTTATACTCACAGACATCATTCAAACAGTTTTAGAAACTTCAGAGTGTTTTCTATCCAATACTAATAATAATAATATGCAACTATGACTAAGGAGCAGGCTGTTTGATATGGGCACCTTTTCATCCAAGCTACTCAATACTGCCCCTGCAGCCATAAAAAGTTAAGGAGCACGGTTAGCCAGGTTTCAGAGGACGCATGACTCCACCTTCGCCTCTCCTGAGCCTATTGGGGAGTTGCAGTGATGAGACGAGATCAAATTTGGGGAGAAAGAGGGGGGCACAAAATATTACTTGATTTGAGTCCACCTGTGGTAAATTCAATTTATTGGACATGATTTGGAAAGGCATACACCTGTCTATATAAGGTCCCACAGTTAACAGTGCATGTCAGAGCAAAAACCAAGCCATGAGTTCGACAGAATTGTCCGTGGAGTTCTGAGACCGGATTGTGTCGAGGCACAGATCTGGGGTAATAAAAAATGTCTGCAGCATTGAAGGACCCCAAGAACACAGTGGCCTCCGTCATTCTTAAATGGAAGAAGTTTGAGCTTGCCGCCCGGAGAGCTTGGAGCTTAGAGCTTGCCGCCCGGCCAAACTGAGCAATCGGGGGAGAAGGGCCTTGGTCAGGGAGGTGACCAAGAACCCAATAGTCACTCTGACAGAGCTCCAGAATTCCTCAGATGGGAGAATCTTCCAGAAGGACAACCATTTCTGCAGCACTCCACCAAGTAGGCCTTTATGGTAGAGTGGCCAGATGGAAGCCACTCCTCAGTAAAAGGCACATGACAGCCATCTTGGAGTTTGCCAAAAGGCACCTAAAGACTCTCAGACCATGAGAAACAAGATTCTCTGGTCTGATGAAACCAAGATGGAACTCTCTTTGGAGGAAACCTGGCACCATCCCTATGGTGAAGCATGGTGGTGGCAGATGGTTTTTAGTGGCAGGGACTGTGAGACTAGTTTGGATAGAGGGAAAGATTAACGGAGCATAGTACAGAGATCCTTGACGAGAACCTGCTCCAGAGCGCTCAGGACCTCAGACTGGGGTGAAGGTTCACCTTCCAACAGGACAACAACCCAAAGCTCACAGCCAAGACACGCAGGAGTGGCTTTGGGACAAGTTTCTGAATGTCCTTGAGTCGCCCAGGCAGAGCCCAGACTTGAACCCGATCGAACATCTCTGGAGATACCTAAAAATAGATGTGCAGCGACGCTCCCCATCCAACCTGACAGAGCTTGAGAAGATCAGCAGTGAAGAACGGGAGAAACTTCCCAAATACAGGTGTGCCAAGCTTGTAGCATCATAGCCAAGAAGACTCGAGGCTGTAATCACTGCCAAAGGTGCTTCAATGAAGTAAAGGGTCTGAATACTTGTTTAATGTGGTATTTCAGTTTTTCAGTATTTCAGTTTAAAATGTGTTATACTTTTGCAAAAATGTCTAAACAGTTTTTACTTCATCATTATGGGGTATAGTGGGTAGATTGAGAAAAAACAATTTAATACATTTTAGAATAAGGCTGTAACGTAACAAAAAGTTAAGGGGTATGAATACTTTCCAAATGTACTGTATGTAGTATCCTATCGGAGTTCTTTGTGGAAGAGTTTTGAAAATCTGCCACACCCCATTTGAATCAGCTTTTGTTTTTTCGTAGGAGAAAAGCATATACATGTTTAAAAACAATATGCTACTTTTATCTATAAAATGTCTTGCACAACTAGCTACATTTTGTTTTATCACGTCATTTATCACATTCGCCTGTTGACGCAGGAGAGGAGAGTCTAAGCTCGTTTTCCTTCTCCTCGATTACCTTTGAACTTTTTCTAAAGGAGGTGAAAGAGGAGTTGAGCAAATCCAGTTGAGAAAAGGCCCGTGAATGTTTGACGATCAGGAAGCAGTAAACAGAGGAAGGGCAACTGACGTGTTACCTTAAATCCTGTCCCCCCTGCAGATCCACCTGCAGTTCCCCATGGAGTTTGAGTTCAGTCAGTACTACCTGAAGTTCCTGGCCTACCACTACGTGTCCAACCGCTTCAGAACCTTCCTGCTCGACTCGGACTACGAACGTATTGAGCTCGGTGAGCCTTTTCTCCGTTCTACAGATAAGGGCTCGAGTTTTCCCCTTATCAGATGGCCTTTCTCTAGATTTAGGTTACATGGTTAGGAGAAACTCCAGACCCCATAGATACTATCTGAATTCTTATAAGTAGGTTATTTCGGTACACTTTTGGGTGTTTAAGTGTAACTTGTATGCCAGTTGAGTGTGATCAGTGAGTTGATGAACCTTCCGTTTGTGTTAAGGGGTTCTGTACGAGGAGAAGGGGGAGAGGAAGAACCCGCAGGTGTGTAAGTCAGTGTGGGATTACATCGACCGGCTCAACAAGAAAACACCTATCTTCTTCAACTACATGTTCTCACCAGAGGATGAGGAGGTGAGTGAGCCTGGAACTCTACTTGGTTGCGTTAGACTGCCCCCTGGTGGGGAAGTTTACTGAAAATTCAAGTGGATTTGATTCATTTTCTAATCAAGTGGAGGTTTAGTTTTACGATCTTAGACTTAAGATGTACTAGACGATCTTGTAGTTATTACATGCACGTTTTGTGGTAAACAAACTAAATCCATGTGGTCATTTACTAGCTAAATCCCTCTGTGTTTTTACTATTTTCTTTTCCCCAGGTGTTGCGGCCGTACAGCTTCATCTCCAACCTGAAGGTGTGGGACTTCTACACAGAGGAGACTCTGTCTGAGGGCCCGTCTTACGACTGGGAGCTGGTGCAGAGGGGCCGGCAGGAGAGGCTGGCTGAGGAGGTACCTGACAAACCAGACACCACCACCCCCAAGTCCCAGCGACGCATCGTCTGGCCCTGCTACGACAGCCGCAGCAGAGTGGTACCCGACGCCATCACCAAACTGCTGCAGGTTAGTGGCGATTACTTTCACATTACGTACCATCAGTATACTGCAGTAGTCCCTGTATAACCCTAACTTGTTGTATAAATTCTTATACACGAATCTGACTGTCCTAGGACCTGCAGAGTCTGGAGGCAGAGTTGGGGCTGCCACCAGAGAAATGGAAGGACACCTGGGACAAGATCAAGGCCAACCAACGGGCCGAGGCCAAGCTGGAGAACAGGGTGAGAAACGCTGGACAACCAGAAGCTAACCTAGGATTTCACTAGCTATTAGGATGCTATCCTTCTAACAAACTTACACTTAGACTTTTTGAAGATTATTTGAAAATAACTTCTTGTAGATTTATAGTAATGTGTTCTACTGACCTCTTGTGGCAACTGTGTTTTATTGAATATATTAGCCCCCTGTGTTTTATTGCTCATCCTCCGTTCTCTCGCTCTTTCAGCCGTCTTTCAACAGCTCCTTGCTGATGTCGTCCAATCTGAGTCACCAGCGGCGGTCTCAGGGGGTGTACCTTCCGGAGAGTGGAGTGGGCTCCTCCATTAACCTGGCCATGGACCGTGAGACCAGCACCACCTCCACCCCTGTGGCTGGGCGCCCCAGCACCAGCACCCTATACAGCCAGTTCCAGAGCACAGAGAGTGAGAACAGGTCTGTACCCCCACCCTTATCGCTGCCCCAGCAACACATTACCCCTCGGTGTGTTACGAAAGTGGCTGACTGGGTTTCCTCTACCTTTGACTCCCAGGAGTTTTGAGGGCATCCTGTTTAAGAAAGGTGCGTTGCTGAAGCCATGGAAACCCCGCTGGTTTGTGCTGGACAAGACCAAACATCAGGTAAGAGGAAGGAGGTGGACTGATGATGGACTGATGGTGATGATAATGATTTCTCTCTGTCTAGCTGAGATACTATGAGACCAGGCAGGACAAGGAGTGTAAGGGGGTGATTGAGCTGGCGGAGGTGGAGTCCGTCATTCCAGGCACGCCCACCATGGGAGCGCCCAAAAACATAGAGGAGAAAGCCTTCTTCGATGTGAGTTACCAGAGCCCTCAGTGTGATGTTTTTTATGTGTGTATTGTGACATGTTATGATCAGCGAATGTGTTTGCTAAATGACTCAAATGTAAAAAGGAAATCTACACGGTAACATAAGAACGGTCAAACAGTCTTAACCTCTCTCGTTCTCTTTCTACGGCAGCTCAAGACGACCAAACGAGTGTATAACTTCTGTGCGCAGGACAGCCCCAACGCACAGCTGTGGATGGACAGTATTCAGAGCTGCCTCTCTGATGCCTAGGCTCCACCATAACAGGAACTATCCAACCAGGAATCAATGAGCAATGCTGAGGCACCCGATGGACATCTCTGCTGGCCAATCACAGGAGTTCCTCTCCAGAAGGAGGCGGGATTGAGACAGAGTCCTTTCCACAGTTGAGCGCCGTTGAACTGATGTCACGTTTCAGTGTTTTTGTTATAAAAAAATTAAAGAAAACCGAAATGAAAGTAAGAAGTCCCTGAATGACCACTCGCTTTTGTCTCACCGTGTTGCTGGCTGCAGCCTGTCACCTTGGTAGTACAACCACTCTTTGCGCTGGATGTCTATGCAAAATGAAACAAGCATGATGTAGTTTGTTGTGTGAGCTTGAAGATGGACAGTTTCTCAGTAATCTAACTGGGGCCTCCAGCATGTTCCAGCATGCAGATGTAGCCAGAATCTCCCATCTCCTAGAGACTACAACTCTCATTCCTCCACACACCAGGGAGGAAGTAATGTTGAACTACATTATCCAGCCCAGCCATGTCCTGTTGACCATGATAACAGGAAGTGAATTATTTAACAGAACACAGAATTGGCCCCAACTGATGCAGGACAGTCATCATGGTCACCTGCTAGCTGACGTTGAAGCCTCCCGTTTCCCCCTGATGTAGCAGAGTCTTACTCGTGAGGAGTTGGACACTCACAGATCCCCTCTAAGATGTCTCTTATTCCCCAGACACACCACCAAGGGAGCCCTCTCAACGGTTTATGAAGAATTTCTATTTTTTACAGCTGATCTGTTACATTTTTGGGTCAGTGAGAGATCAGTCCTCCTAGTTATCACACCCAGAGCAGTTGATATGCCGTTATTAGCCCTCGTGATCAAACCAGGAGAACGGCAGTCAGAGATTCTAAATCCACCGGACAGGGAGTCTACAATATTAGTGTTTACACAAGAAGCTATGGGCTGTACTTCTCCCTCTATATTTCTTATCAAAAACAAATAAAAACCACTATTACAGTTGAATGTTAAGGGATGCTGAAGGAACAGGAGGGATATATTTTTGTGAAGATTAATTTATGCACGGGGCCTGTGGGCAGAGCAGAGGGGATTATGGGATGGATGACTAGTCTGTTTTACTACATGGCACAGTGCTGAGACTGGATCTGACTAACATGACAGACTTCCTGGATATGACCCCCCCCCTTCTGTTTCTATGGTCAGGTTTAATGTTGGACAAATGGTATTTCAGTTATACAAGTGCCAGTGGATTTTAACATGTGACATGTATTAGACAGTTGGATTGGAATGTGCTCTAAACAACCCATTTTGTTTTCCGGTAATATAGTTCTTAACCAGAGAGGAGCGTTGGGTGTTCAAAGCACTTAAAATAATTCAAATCCCCAACTATAATTACGCAGCCAATTAATAGCATTGAAAGTCTCAAAAGCATGTGTCCGAGGATAAGATATCACTCTCTGTGCACCTACTCAGCCTTTGTTTGGTGGTCTGTGAGTCACAGCTTGGCTTCTGAACAACTGCATCTACGTGAACAGTAATACTTAAGCGAGTCCCGACTTTCTCGCCGCTGCTCTTCTGTCTAAACCAGTGTTTTTACCTAGAGGCTGTTACATTCTATTCTTAAGCCTGTACATAGGAGTCAATGTCTGTTAGAGCCTTGTAGAGAAAATATGTTTAGCTGGAATTTGTGAGATTGCAATTAAGTCAATTGTTAGTTTTTTTTATGCTACAGAGCAGTATCGGTTAGCCCTCATTTTGAGCCCCCAAGTTATGAAAACAGACGCACACACATTGCCGTGTAAAATATGGTTATACTGCTGTCATGTTGAACATAAAATTTGAATTGTAGATTTGTGTCTAACTCCTTTTGTATATACTACTCAGATTTGTATGTAACGTTTATGGTAGTAATTTATTTAACTTTGTCTCCTCGGTAAGAAAAGCACCACTTATTTTTAAAATTAGGAATCCAATGTGCCATTTGTTTATTTCTGTGTTTACGTGACTAATGCTACTTTTTGGAAAATGTGTTGTATAAGTAAACCCTCAATGTCTTTTTTTTTTTTTTTTTTTTTTTCCATTGTCCTTCCCTAAGCAGAGTGGAAATTGTGTTTTTGTATGAGCAAGAACTAGCCTCCCTAGTTAAGGTGGGTTCTCTGGAATGGAGTTACGGAATCTCATTAAGTTGCTTACCTGCACAGGTGGGGTGTTTAACATGTCACCCACCCACCTCAACACACACTTAAAGGCCAGCTCATCCCATTTTCTGCAGTCTACTAATCTCTCCTGATTTGGTTAGATTATATCCACAACATTAATCAGATCAGTAACCTTATTTATTTGTTTTAATTTTTTTTCTAATTTGAAGTTTCCTTCTGAGCTGGGTCTGTCAATCATGTAATATATTTTTTAGAATTAAAACAAAAACAATGTGGGTTTAAAATTCACTGGTTTGTCCTTTTTTTTCTCTGTTGCAAGTTCTTATTTAGTCCAAGATTGTAACAACTGTTAATGTCTCTGATCAGTTATGATTTATGAAGCTCTCAATTTTAGAGCTACATGAGTTCAGACACAGCACCAGCCAGTTAAAACCAACCTCATTCCCTGGTTATGTTAGACACAGCACCAGCCAGTTAAAACCAACCTCATTCCCTGGTTATGTTAGACACAGCACCAGCCAGTTAAAACCAACCTCATTCCCTGGTTATGTTAGACACAGCACCAGCCAGTTAAAACCAACCTCACTCCCTGGTTATGTTAGACACAGCACCAGTATGAAGGTGGATGTGATGGTTAAATAGATATGACGGATCTAATTATGTATCCATGCAGGTGATGGTTGTCCAGAGCTGCCTCACCCTGGAGTGGTTAATGGTCAGTGCTATGGGCAGGGATCACCATTCTGAACTCTTTATATAGCCTTCCTGAAGCCACTGTTAGACTTGGCAGGAGACAGACAGAAATCAGACTGGCCAAGTAAGAACATGAACTTTTGAAGAAAATGCTGTCAGGTCAGAATCTACCGTTCAACCCTAAACTTAACCAAGGCAAGATAACATGCTATTAAAGATGTTCACAAAATGTAAAGTGATGGAGATGACAGGGTGTAAGGAAAGCTGATGCTTTCACAAGCCAAGACATTAACTTGGTAACACAAAGCATAATCTGTTCTACGCTCACACTTTTATATATTTAGATTGAAACAACTTGGCATCAAGACACACCTCCATTCTGGTCACAGTCCCAAAATGAGGGAAACACCAATGCATCCTCCCCTTCCTCTCTGCCTGAAGGTGATCAGACATGATTGGATGGGTGAAAGCACTATGGTTGTCATCCATCCAATTGTTGGATCAGTGAAATCTCCATTTAAGTACTTTGCTATTCATGTGGTCAACCACACAACTTGCTAGGTGTCAAATGACTAAATACACTGGTTGATGTACCACTTAATGAATTTTGCTCTGCCCGGAGTACCCCTGCACTAGAGAGATGAAGTATTTAGCAGAACCCAACGCTGACCTTCACAAGAAGACTGCACCAGATAGGGGTGAAGCGAAGGCAGTTCCTGCCCTGTAAGGGTTTAGGAAAAACGGAACATTAACACACAGTAATCTCAAGATTGCTTGTAAAATTACTTTAAAATGTAGATATTTGAATATAGGTAGATCATGTTTGGTTGATTTTAAGGGGGATAGCAATAACAGTCAATTACAATCAGGTCTCAGCTCACGAGCTAGGTCAACGGAGAACCGGTTATACATGCAATAACACAAGACAAATCAAAACCTCGAGTTTAGTTTATATCCAAATTAGTTGGCCCATAACTATACCGAATGAGTCTTCCTTTCGACAACACTAAAAGTTGATTTAAATAAAATGGCTAATTGTCATTATTGCACATGAGCAGAAGATTATAGAACTGTGTTCCTTTTCCTTGGACACTTTAAAACATTCAGAGAACTAGTGAGGTACAAGAATAAAGATGTTTTTCCATGACAAAAAAAAAAGAGCAGGTTTGGTAAAAAACCTTGATCTGAGAGACAGACAAGATGGCCAACAGAGCTGAGTGTAGAATATAACATTGTCCTATAATGGACAGTAAAAATGGCTGCATAAATGCCTTTTAAGCTCTCAAGGAGAAAAATATTTCAGAAAGGTATTTATTGTTGAGGCATTATTTTGTTAAGTTAACCTGTGCTATCCGCTCCTTACCACTCAGGTCCAACCGTTTGTGAAAAGAGTATGAGAACAAATCCTTCAGAAAAAAACTTTATACTCCTTTCGGATTTCGGTTGTTTAAAAGATCACTGCTACATTAAAACCACACGTACTTATGAGCAACATCAGAAAAGGCTTTGAAGACAATTTCCTCTACACTGTTCTGCCTATTGGTTGCTTTTACACGTCCCGCCTCATTATTGATGCTGATTGGCAGTGTCCAGGTCCAATAACATGGCAGCGTGATTCATTAAAACACTGTAGGTTGCAGTGAGGTTATTTGGGAGAGGGTGGTCTCCCTGGAAATGGCACAGTCTCTCACACCAGTTTGGGGTTTAGGACTGTCTTCCCCTCAGACAGGCCCGTTGACTGCTGGCATCTCTGGGCACTGGGGTGGATCCTCTCTGGAGGGGGGGGAGAAGAGAGGGTATAGAGATAAGCGATTTAAGAAAGTGAGGAAGATGGAGACAAAGTGAGAGGGTGATAACATAATCCAACATTGCAGACTGCCTCTCCTCCTTCTCTGGCAGGCTAGAGTTCACAGTAAATACTTCTACAGGCTCACAACGCTGGCAACTAGCAATGCTATTGTTCAACGTCCAGATGTGTGGCTTGGCTCTGGCTGTTAGGAAAAGGAAACCGGGTTGCTAGAATATTTTTAGCCCTGATCTGCCTGAGATCTCTATGTGCAAGCATGCATTATTTGTACACACACGAGCTGGCACCTACTTGTTGTCTGTCTGATGGGTGGGGGTCGAGGCTGGTGGTGTGTCTGCTGCAAGCTGTGCATTTGGGGGGGACTTGGGCGCGTCTGTGAGGGACAGTTTTTCCAGAGGGATGGGGTTCTCACTGTAGCACAGAGAAAAAGTTAGTTTTTTTTGCTTGTTAGTCAGTGATCAACAGAAGTGTGTGTGTAGAAAATAAACATGTGAAGAGTGTTTTGAGTTGAACTGTATTTTGGTAGTTTAACCACTTGAACTCATATTTAAAATGCTAGTGATTCTTCCTCTTCAGTAAAGCACATTCATAGCTCATGGTAAGCTCCCTGGATTTCCAAACTCTGAATCCAGTCATTTCAGTTCAAGTCCAGTGTATAATTACTTCAATGTGGTAGTTATGTTTCAAATATAGATGTTTATTTACATGGGTACTAAAGCTTGAGTGGACTTCTACAGAAAATGATTTAGCATTGACTGTGTGAGTATGACGAGTCTATACCTCATGTTAAACCAACCTTTTGACTTCTGCTTTCTTGTTGGCGCCCGAGCTGGTGGTTTCCGTTGCGGCGGCAGTCTTGTCGTCCTCCTCGCTGTCGGAGCCCCCGGAGGAGCTGCTATCTGAGGCTACGAGGGGAGCCTTCCTACCTTCACCCACCGGCCACTCACCACCGGGAGAGGGGCTCGCACCTGGACACACAATCACTTTGGATTGTGTGTTAAGTAATGAAAGCCTTGTAAAACGTTTTATTGTTCTCAAATGCAATAATGACCGTCTCCTCAAGGGGGAGCTAAGCCAAATGTCAGGTGGCTGAAACCTCCCTTCATCCCACACTCACCACTCTTGTCCGGACCTGGTTTCACTTGTTTGTCTGCGTCACTGCTGCCTACGGGAGAGCTGCATCTGGGGCCAACATCTGGGCTGCAGGGAGAGGAGGTAAGCTTCAGGTACAGAGAACAGACAACACACCACTTGGTATGTAACACAATGAAGTAAACAACAAGATCTTATGTTGGTGATTTAAAAAAGGTCTTACTAAAAACAGTTTGACAAGTTACAATATCCCAGACACTAACATCAAATGTATATAAAATTGTATGGAGAGTGTTTGGTTCCCACCTGCTGAAAGGTTGGAACTCCGTGAAGTTGGCCCAACCTGCCTCCTGTTTGTCTCCTCCACTCCCCCCTGGGGAATCCCAGCCTGCAGGACCCGGAGAGGACGAGTTACCCCCAGCTTCCCCGAAACTCGCTGTCCAGCTTGGACCTTCACATGATAACATGGTAAGAGGAAAAAGTCTACAATGGTTTTCGCAAAGTGGAAATCATTCATGATGACTGTCTAATTGATTGAGTAAATATGGGTAATAAGCATAGTTTACAAATAGCTGATTGACTGCCAGGCGTACTGGGAGTGTTGTCCTTGCTCTCCTTCAGGCTGCCTGGATCTGAGGCGCTCTGTCTGGAGTCGTCGTCCTCGTCTGAGCCCGACCCGCGGTCCCGCTCCCGACCCCCGTTCTCCAGACTGCTTCTGGAGCTGCTCTCTGAGGTGTGGGACACCCCAAACCTGACACACACACATGGAGAGAAAGAAGAGCGGTTTGATGAGAAAAAGAGAAATCGAGGGCGAGAGCTGCACATTGGCATAACATCCCCTACTTTGTTTTTGGATCTTGAATTTTTACCAACCGTGTTCTGGATTTGACTTGTGTTGCATAGTTAATCTCCTTCTCCTCCCAAATGTCGTCCTCCTCTTCAGCATCGTCAAACTGACGTATCCTCTCTTTACAGCAGGCCTCAAAGGCAGTAGCGTTGGCCTGCATTCAACACAGGGAGAGGGAAACGCATGTAAACAATTAACTTTCACTACACACACAATGAAGCTGTTAGACATTACAGAACAATACAACAACTTACACTATTATCATCAGCATCTAGATTGAAGTTTATTTCTGCAATCCGGTCAAATGTGGCACTTAGGAAAGGAAGGAAACAAAATAGCGTTTAATGCAAATAGCAGCTGTTAGCCCCCCCAGAGGTCTTTGTCATAGCAAACTGCTGTACAGTCTGTTTCAAAGCTGATTTCTGGTTATTGGAGAAGGAATAGTGGAACGGATGACTAAACTCACTTGATGTTTTCATCATGCTCACTGAACTCCTCATCGTTGAACCCAAACTGATCCACAAAGTTGGCAGTCATCTGCTGGATCTGATAGTCTGAGAAAGCCTGGGGGGGAAAAAAACATGAAATAATGATCTTTCCTCATGGGCAGACAAATGTGTCGTCATGGTGCTGTGGCTTCCTACCTGTTGGAGTGACAGATCGTTGGGGAAGGGACTCTCCATATCATCATCTTCACTGGAGGAGTGCAGGTTATGGGTGCTCACCTGGGACACACAGGGCAGACAGAGAATTAGAGTGAGGAAATGACAGACAGAATGTGTAGAAGGGAATGCTTGTGTGATTGAGCAAGAAAAAAAAGGGTGTCTGTGTGTTGGAGAGAGACAGAGATGGTGACTGAATGGTTGATACCAGTTCCACTGTGTTTCTCCTGTTGGTCTCTCTCAGGGTCTCATCCACAAAGCTCTCCCAGCGTCCTTTGCAGTCCTCTGGCAACTCTGCAATATCACAGTCCAGTTCTAACTGAGCACTCACCCAGGCACAGTAACCGGCAGTGGAACATTCTTTGATATTCTTTTATGAATACAGAAGTGGTAATCTGGCAGCTCATCAAAACACACATACCTTTGATGAGGTCACTGATCTGGGACTGGACTGGTCCTTTCTCTAGGTTCTGTACCACCATGTTGGCCATCCTGGTCAGGTGACCCATGTTACCTCTCCTAGCGCCGCCCTCCGCCCTGAGAGACAAAACCACACACCGGTTAATGACCTCTAACAGACACTACTATCATGTTAGATACCACCATTGCAGTGAAACAATACTGGACAATACTAAAAGCAGTTCCCTGGATTTGAGTGTCTGACATGTCTTACTGTATTTGATCATTCTCCTCCCAGGCGTCCAGGATCCTCTGTACCAACCGACACTTCTGGAAGAGCTGGGGAGGAAATAGAAGAAAAAATAAATAAATTCAGAGACAACATAAAAACAGAATAATAATGTATAACGCTCTCGGACCAACAGGCTCCGAGACGGCTTCTACCCCCAAGCCATAAGACTGCTAAATAGTAAATTAATGGTACCCAAACTATCTGCACTGACTACGCACACTCACTAGACCCCTCAAACTCAACTCTGGACCAGTTCCACTGTGTTTTTTCATTGTTTCCCTCTAAGTGGAACTGATTGGGTGCAATTAATAATCAGGTAGAACAGAAAACCAGCAGGCTTTGGACCTCGTATGGTGGAAGTTGAACACCCCTGCTCTAGACAATATATACACACTTCAATGACATTCACACACTTTCACACATTATATGCTGCTGCTACTCTGTTCTTTATTGGACTCATCTATCTTGATGCCTAGTCACTTTATCCTGCCTTCATGTACATAGACTCTACCTCTGCACATTGATTGATTTTACATCGTAGGGAAGGGCTCATAAGAAAATGAAATGTTATGTTTTACACTAGACTATTGACTGCACATAGACAGATAAATGCAGAGCTACCAAGCCACCTACATGTGCCACCAGGGTGTTGTGAAGGGTGGTCTCCTCCACCGGGTCGCTGGCCTTGGCTGGCTCCCCAGCCTCACCTACTGCCTCCCCCTGGTTCTCTGGGCCTGCTGGGGGCTTCTCTTCCTCGTGGTTCTGGAGGCCAGGGATGGGCCGCTCCTCTGGGACAGAGTGGTTCAGGATGGACGCCACACACAGCTCCACTTGGAAGTGCAAGAAGTTATTCCATGAGTACTTGAAGAACAGGTCCTGTGGAGAGCAAAGAACGAGAGAACCGTCGTGACCGATGGTGGGTGGCAGAACAAGAGAGAGCAAGAATGTGAGTGTGAACAACAGAAAGGAGAGGAAGTGAATAAAAGAAAAGAAAGTGCCAGAGCGTGAACAAATGAATGAATGCGAAAGAGTAAGAGAATGACAAGTTGATGAAACCCGGCGGTGCAGACACACCAGTAGCTGGTCCATTGTGGTGAGCTTGCAGAGCTCCTGACAGACACTGGGGGCGCTGGTCTGCAGCAGGGCGGCCACTAGCCGGGCCACGTGAAGGCGGGCATTCCCCAGCGGCTCCTCCAGAAGGCCAACGGTCGTCAGTATTGCACTTTTCTACACACACACCATGTTCAATTCAATTACTCAACAGTCCAATGTATACAGGAAGAACTGTGTTGAACAAGTTGATTCAATTGTGTGTTAATGGTTGGAGCTGAGGTAAACACCCTGAACAGCTTATTTATAAAAGTATGGTTTGAATTCTACTGCAGTCTGTTGGCCTCCAACATAATCAAATAAGAACATTTTAACAAAAAGTATTATTTGTATGTTTCATGACTGAGTCTTTCTTTCTTAGTACCCACAGACCACTGTAAATTGATCAGCCATACGGCCTTACTGTATATCCTTACCTTGGGGGGGTTCAGGAGAAGCTGCTGGAAGTCCTTTAGATGGGGCTCAATGGCATGTAGAATACTGCTGTTGACAGTGTAAGACCTTTCATATCCCTGAGAATAGAGATCCATCAGCCCCTCCAACCTGGGACAGAAAGAGAGAACAAGGGAGGGTAAAGGAAAAATATGTTCACATGCTAAAATAGCTGGAGAGATGGTCCCTGTCCAGAAACAACCTCTAGCCCCTAACCCTGCCTTAAGCATTTGGGAGATCTGAGAGGATTAGTCAGGTGTAAGCAATGTGGTGATAAATCCAGACAGCCTATCAGAAGGCAAGGTGGATGTATTACCATATTCCTTAAATCTATCATATCCTTTTAAGATCTCCACAAGTGGCTAGAGGTTGTTTGTGGACAAGGTAATGGAAAGAGATATGAGGGAGAGAGAGTTTATTTGAGGAGAGAGAACAGTTGTTCCACTCACCCGGACCTCCTGGTCTCCAGTAAGGTAAGTAGCACTTGAGTTCCGTTAACAATGGAGGCCTCACTCCTCTCCCCCTCAAACATGGTCTTCAGGAGCCCAGCTACGCTCTCCTGTGACTCTAGAACAGCCAATAAGGGGTCGGCCTCGACGTTCTCCTGCATCTGATTGGCCTGGTCTCGACTAAGGCGGATGATGTCACAAAGCGTCTGGGACGCATTTGATTGTCTCTGGAAAAATGTAATAAAAAAGGATTCATACTTCTGACCAGATAATTAATATCAACTGCCGTGCCTTGTCCAGGAGAATTCTGAAATATCAGTTTAAGGTCTGACTCACTTCCTCATCTTTGCCTGTGTGGATGAGCTCTGTGAGTCTCTGAATAAGCTTCTCTTCGCTCAGCCACTGAGATAAGGAAAGAAAAATAATGACAGGGAATGAATGAGAGAAATACAAGACGTCCAGGTCAATAAGAAATTACACTTATAATTGAACAACATTTATGAGAACAGGAACGGCTGGCAGACAGTGGCAGCTTACATTGAGAACCTCCTGTCTCAAGGGGGCAGGCTCCACACAGCTGATGAGGCGAAGCAGCAGGTCCATCATGGCGGAGGCGTCGATGTGTTTCAGCACCAGGCCGATGAAGCCATCCTTTTTCCTCAGGAAGGAAATTACCTGGCACAAGAGAGACATTTGGTGAGCTCCAGGTAGGTCCTTACACTTTCTATATCCACCTTTATAACTGCTTGGGCATTGTGGTTACCTGTTCTGTTTTCCTAGCGATGAGGTTGCCGATGGTCTTGCTGAAGAAGCTGGCTAGTAGCGGGTTGAGAGGCGGTTCCTGCTCCAGGAAGTGGTAGAGAGTCTCTAGGAGTGACTCGTCCCCGCCCAACTTGTCGTTGATGAGGGACACATCTGAAGTCAAGAGCTCACAGGCGATGTTAGGGAACCTGTAGCGAGGGGACAACCGGATGAGAGGGGGAGAAACAGTCTAAGGAAAGGCTGTGTGGGAGGGAGGTGTACAGTCTGTATTAATTCTTGAAATATAACTTTTACAATGTTTGGAAATATTCTGACAATGCTCATCTCATCAATTCTGAATTCATGTTTATTGGACCGAGTATACTGATGACCACATTGTGTATGCTATGCTAACAGACCCAATCATGACCAGGGCCCAGTTTCCCAAAAGTATCTTAAGGCTAAGTTCTTCGTTAGAACCATAGCATCCTATCCTAACTCCGGCATTAAGATGCTTTTGGGAAACAGGGCCTATTTGGTGTTCTTTGTGTCGTCAGCTACTTTAGAGGGCAAGATGTTGTCCACAAGAGGGCTTGCATACAATTAGGAATTAGAATAGTAATGTAATAGGATCTCTGGGCATGTTTCAAACCCAACACCACCTGTTGTACTCTTCTGTTACATTAGAAGAATCAACCTAAAAACATTAGCTAATTTAGAGGCATCTACCATGGCACTGGTAGTTCTGTTCCCAGTTCATGACATTGTGAGTTAAAAACAGTGTTTCTACTGTAAATTATCAGTCTTCAACCTTAAAAGCCTTCATAAACATATCTTGGCTCCCACTAAATTCAGGATTCAATCCAATTAACGAGTTATAGGCATTGTGGCTTTTAAAGGCAATGTTCCCGTTTTTGCAGAGATCCCATTCACAGTAAAGAAAATATACACTGCTCAAAAAAATAAAGGGAACACTTAAACAACACAATGTAACTCCAAGTCAATCACACTTCTGTGATATCACACTGTCCACTTAGGAAGCAACACTGATTGACAATAAATTCCACATGCTGTTGTGCAAATGGAATAGACAACAGGTGGAAATTATAGGCAATTAGTAAGACACCCCCAATAAAGGAGTGGTTCTGCAGGTAGTGACCACAGACCACTTCTCAGTTCCTATGCTTCCTGGCTGATGTTTTGGTCACTTTTGAATGCTGGCGGTGCTTTCACTCTAGTGGTAACATGAGACGGAGTCTACAACCCACACAAGTGGCTCAGGTAGTGCAGCTCATCCAGGATGGAACATCAATGCGAGCTGTGGCAAGAAGGTTTGCTGTGTCTGTCAGCGTAGTGTCCAGAGCATGGAGGCGCTACCAGGAGACAGGCCAGTACATCAGGAGACGTGGAGGAGGCCGTAGGAGGGCAACAACCCAGCAGCAGGACCGCTACCTCCGCCTTTGTGCAAGGAGGAGCACTGCCAGAGCCCTGCAAAATTACCTGCAGCAGGCCACAAATGTGCATGTGTCTGCTCAAACAGTCAGAAACAGACTCCATGAGGGTGGTATGAGGGCCTGATGTCCACAGGTGGGGGTTGTGCTTACAGCCCAACACCGCGCAGAACGTTTGGCCAACTTTGATGTAGTGTCCTTAAAACAAGTCAAAATGAGGCTCAGTAGTGTGTGTGGCCTCCACGTGCCTGTATGACCTCCCTACAACGCCTGGGCATGCTCCTGATGAGGTGGCGGATGGTCTCCAAAGGGATCTCCTCCCAGACCTGGACTAAAGCATCCGCCAACTCCTGGACAGTCTGTGGTGCAACATGGCGTTGGTAGATGGAGCGAGACATGATGTCCCAGATGTGCTCAATTGGATTCAGGTCTGGGGAACGGGCGGGCCAGTCCATATGCCTTCCTCTTGCAGGAACTGTGGACACACTCCAGCCACATGGGGTCTAGCATTGTCTTGCATTAGGAGGAACCCAGGGCCAACCGCACCAGCATATGGTCTCACAGGGGGTCTGAGGATCTCATCTCGGTACCTAATGGCAGTCAGGCTACCTCAGGCGAGCACATGGCTGTGCGGCCCCCCCAAAGAAATGCCACCCCACACCATGACTGACCCACCGCCAAACCGGTCATGCTGGAGGATGTTGTAGGCAGCAGAACGTTCTCCACGGCGTCTCCAGACTCTGTCACGTGTTCAGTGTGAACCTGCTTACATCTATGAAGAGCACAGGGCGCCAGTGGCGAATTTGCCAATCTTGGTGTTCTCTGGCAAATGCCAATCGTCCTGCACGGTGTTGGGCTGTAAGCACAACCCCCAGCTGTGGACGTCGGGCCCTCATACCACCCTCATGGAGTCTGTTTCTGACCGTTTGAGCAGACACATGCACATTTGTGGCCTGCTGGAGGTCATTTTGCAGGGCTCTGGCAGTGCTCCTCCTGCTCCTCCTTGCACAAAGGCGGAGGTAGCGGTCCTGCTGCTGGGTTGTTGCCCTCCTACGGCCTCCTCCACGTCTCCTGATGTACTGGCCTGTCTCCTGGTAGTGCCTCCATGCTCTGGACACTACGCTGACAGACACAGCAAACCTTCTTGCCACAGCTCGCATTGATGTTCCATCCTGGATGAGCTGCACTACCTGAGCCACTTGTGTAGGTTGTAGACTCCGTCTCATGCTACCACTAGAGTGAAAGCACCACCAGCATTCAAAAGTGACCAAAACATCAGCCAGGAAGCATAGGAACTGAGAAGTGGTCTGTGGTCACCACCTGCAGAACCACTCCTTTATTGGGGGTGTCTTACTTATTGTCTATAATTTCCACCTGTTGTCTATTCCATTTGCACAACAGCATGTGACATTTGTCAATCAGTGTTGCTTCCTAAGTGGACAGTTTGATTTCACAGAAGTGTGATCGACTTGGAGTTACATTGTGTTGTTCAAGTGTTCCCTTTATTTTTTGAGCAGTGTATCTAGCCTTTATTTAACTGGGCAAGTCAGTTGAGAACAAATTCTTATTTACAATGACGGCCTACCCCAACCAAACCTGGATGACGCTGGGCCAATTGTGAGCCACCCTATGGGACTCCCAATCATAGCCGGGTGCAGCCTGGATTCGAACCAGAGACTGTAGTGACGCCTCTTGCACTGAGATGCAATAATTTAATATGTCTGCTCAATCGATATTGCCTCTAAAAGCCACAATGCCTATTATATAACCCAATTTATATATTTGCTATATAGGAGACAGTGGGTGAGAGGTAACAACCTGGCCTCACATCTAAACTTGTGGGTTCAAATCTGTGTTTTTGTTTAAACAATTCTCAACATCAAATATTTGAAGAGAACTGTGTATTTTTGGGAGAGTATGAGGTAAGACCATTGCCTCAAGCATTGGGTCAAAGGTTTGAATCTAGCTTGCTGTGCTTGTTTGTTCTACTCAACCTCAACTGTGTGAAGAGAGCATATATAGTGAAGTACTCAGTGGCTCTGGAGTAAGAACCTTGCCTCAAACTGATGGTTGTGGGTTCCAAGCTAACTGGTTGTGTTTGTGCTTCCACAATTCTCAATATCAATCATATGCAGAGGCATGTATGAACTGTGAAGGTGTTGTGGCTCTGGGGTAAGAACATTTCCTCCCACACTGATGGTTATGGGTTCAAATCTAACTTTGCTAGTTTTATTCATGTTATTGGGGAGGTGCTGCCACAAATGGTTGGAGGACAGTGGTGTTGGAAGGGAGTGATGAGCAGACGGGATAAACCCCCCCTACCCCCACCTTCATAACAGTGATTATTTCCCCAAAAAAGTGGGCACTGCAGACCTTAATGCTGGAATCCGTTTTGGAATACTGACTGTTCAAACGTTAGAAGTGACCAAATCGGTTGTGTGTGCTCAGACAGCAGTAATTAGCTCACTAGTTAATAACGATGGGTGTGCGCACAGTGGTGTTGTAATAGTAACAACGGGTGTGTGCACAGTGGTGTAGATTGATTGGTGATGGTGCTCGTGCGTCCTATTACTCAAAGTTATGTAGCAAGCTAAGGTGACCACAACATCGGCCATGGACGTGTCCCAGATGCTTTGAATGTTAGAAATATTAAAATAACAATTTTAAAGCCTCAAAGATAACATGATACAACTTCCAAAATGAGTCCTTTGTAGCAAGCCACGGCACTCAACTAGCTAGCTTTCTAGCACATTTACTCATTTCTAAACAATTAACAAGCTAGTTATATTTTTGACAAGGACAGGTGGTAGCGGAGTAGCTAGCAAGCAACAAGATATGCCAAATAACAGTAAAAACCACTTGAGGGTAAATTAATCAGATTTGACTGTTCAGACAAGTTGCATGGCCATGAGTCGGATTTGTAGCCGTGGTTTGAAATGTGGCTTGAAATATCTGATTCCATGTGCTTTATGGACATTCACACTGCAAGAGAAAAATAACAGATTCGAAACAGATATGCAAAAAAATAAAATATGATTTGAGTCACTTCAAACTGCCAACGTGAACAAGGCTTTTGTTTTTCTAGGCAAAATCTGTATTTCAATATCAAGTGGCCATGGTGCTCCAGCCCCTTTTACCTCTAATCATCACAGCTGCCATTCAGCCAACTCCACAGACATAACTGGATTTGAACTCCCAACCTCAGTGACAAGGCAAAGACCCCACAGCCACAAGCTCTTTCACTCTAGACAGGGATCTCGGTGTTAGACATTGATAATCACAGGAAAACAAAGAATGTAATAGAGTGTATGCATGCTGGTCTTAGTTTGAAACTTGGCAGTTGGTACTTATCCACTGAGCATAGAACCCAGGCCATGTCAGAGCATGTTACGGACAAGCCCCTTTCATTTTGCACAACTGGTCTTTAGAGGAAAGGTCAGTCCGTGATGGCTTAAGCATAGGGTGTATTTGAATATTTATTTCATTAAAAGTATATTTTGTGAAGCACAAATGTTCTTACAATAATGACATAGTATACACGTGTGTTGAACAGCCACATTCAGCCCATCCCTCTTCCCCCTCGGGTGACCCTTTCTCACTTAAAGCGGCTCTTCTCCTCTAAGTCAGCAGGGGGCTCTGTGGTGATGAGGTTGACCAGCTCTGTCATGCAGTGATCCTGGGAGAGGAAGAGCAGCAGCCGGCGGTTCTGGGCCTTGCACTCCTGCAGGACATCATCCTCCTCCATGAGCTCCCGCAACGTCACGTCCTCCCGGTCCAGCAGCTGGTCGATGTGGGACGTGGTGTGCAGGTCAAACTTCCAGAACATGGTGGCTGCTTGGACAGGGGACACAGCCCTAGAAGGAAGGAGAGAGTCAGAGAGAGAGGGATGCAATGATGGCATGGCACCCTAGTAGCAGCCTAAGCAGAGAGCTCCTTTAAATAAGGGTTTTCATTTTATTATAATTATCAGCCGTTTCGTTTTTTTAACATCGGGTTTTGCTGCATATTTCTGGTGGTTTATGTAGCCCTCTACAAGATCATCACCAGACACTTCATCTCCCTGACTACCTTCTTCTGAGCAAGCAATGAACTGTCCCTCTCCATTTTTAAAGAATGCATACACTCAAAGACTTGGCCTCTATTGGTTGACCTAGCCAACTAAAGCTAGGCTACTCATGGTGATGTATTAATTGACCTAGCCAACTATAGCTAGGCTATTCATCATGATGTATGTATAGTTGACCTAGCCAACTATAGCTAGGCTACTCATAACGATGTATTGGTTGACCTAACTACTCATGGTGATGTATTGGTTGACCTAGCCAACTATTGCTAGGCTACTCATGATGATGTATTAGTTGACCTCGCCAACTATTGCTAGGCTACTCATGGTGATGTATTGGTTGACCTAGCCAACTATAGCTAGGCTACTCACGGTGATGTATGTATTGGTTGACCTAGCCAGCTATAGCTAGGCTACTCATGGTGATGTATTGGTTGACCTAGCCAACTATAGCTAGGCTACTCGTGATGATGTATGTATTAGTTGACTGAGCCAACTATAGCTAGGCTACTCGTGATGATGTATGTATTAGTTGACTGAGCCAACTATAGCTAGGCTACTCGTGATGATGTATGTATTAGTTGACTGAGCCAACTATAGCTAGGCTACTCGTGATGATGTATGTATTAGTTGACCGAGCCAACTATAGCTAGGCTACTCACGGTGATGTATGTATTAGTTGACTGAGCCAACTATAGCTAGGCTACTCACGGTGATGTATGTATTAGTTGACTGAGCCAACTATAGCTAGGCTACTCGTGATGATGTATGTATTAGTTGACTGAGCCAACTATAGCTAGGCTACTTGTGATGATGTATGTATTAGTTGACCGAGCCAACTATAGCTAGGCTACTCATGATGATGCATGTATTGGCCAACTATAGCGAGGCTACTCATGGTGATGTATTGGTTGACCTAGACAACTATAGCTAGCCTACTCATGACGATATCGCTTGCTTGTTTGTTTGTTTTTTGCTTTTGAGTCACTTTGAGATGAAAAATATATATATATATTTATTTTAGAGGAAGAAAAGGGAGATTAAAAGAGCTGTTCATGTGGTGGGGAGGGTAACCGGGGAAATACACAAAGAAACGGATGAAAACAATGAGGCAGGAACATCTAAAAACATCAACATGGTCACTGGCTCTGTCCACACATGAACAACAAACTCATTACAGATATAATTTGAGATGTAACCTCCAGTAATTGTGCTTACCAGTAGAAGAAATGTGGGTATCTTTAATCAGATCTCCCTCAGACAGGCAGGCATTTGTGTTTGTGCAGATGGCAGAGAGCGTGGCGAGACCTGGCATTTATCAGCATGGGTCTCCTCTTAGAACACAGGCATCCTTAGTACACAACACACTGAAAGGCTCACCATAACCTGAGAGAGAAGGGGATTACAATAAATTATAATTCAATTCATATAGGACCTTGCATCAGATCTCAAAGGCATCTATTATTAGTCAACAGCAGTATTTGCATAGTCATCTTTAAGCAAGATGCATGTGTTGCATCAGATTTACTCAGACTACTCGACATCACAAGGAGGATTCTAAACAGAGCTTTTCAAGAAAGACGTTTGTCTGGCTGCCATTAGTTATAAGATCATGACCTAGCCTTCTAGTTAGTAGGTTGCTAGTGAGAAAGCTGTAGCGGGGTTTGACTTTAGAAATCTTAGCTTTGGGCAGCCGAAACCTAAGTCAACGTGCTTCTATAGAATTCTTAGCTTTCAGTTATGAATGAGTCAATGAACTGATGTGCCAACGGCCTGCCCCGACTTGCCTTGTGGCTTATAAAAAAAGAAGAGAACTAGGCCTAATCTAACGTTATATATCAACTCAACTTAGCCTAACAACGGTGAAATGTGCAACGCTTATTGTTGTGTCGTCAAGAACACTAACAATAAAAGAACTTCAGCTAACTTAATTACTTGAAGACAGTAGTGAATGGCATTTAGGCCAACAATGGAGAGGCTCACACAGAAATACAGGCACACCATCAACTAAGAGATGCTGGCTGGAAAATCTTAAACAAAATCCCAGATGCATGCTTTGGGTCTTGTTAGGCCTATGCAAATGCTTTATGAAATGAGATAATCATTTTGAAATGGATTATAGGCTTGCATAGGCTACCAATTACAGTCAAATTCATGAGTACTTTGTCTGAAGTCTAATGTATGAACACTGGGGTGACGAGCAGGGTTAGCTGCCTAGCTACTACAATGAATATTATCTGTATGCTTTAAAAAATATGCAAAAGTAAATGCATCTAGTGCACACTACCCTTTCCTGGACCCTCACTCATACGTCACTAATGTGAAAAGGTTGTGGTTAACTCTAGCTACTTCACTGTTCTTGACATCAGCATTTCACACTGAACAACCTAGCTATAGGTCTAGGCAACCACAAATATAGACAGGAAATTAGAATAGTTTTGAAAAATCTGTTGGCCATGGTTGCTATGATAAACACACTAACTAGCCTATCAAGACCATTATTTAGATATGTTGGAAGGGACCAAATCAAACCAACTTGCTTAGTCAACAAAAGACAAATGTGCTGGCCGGTGCAATATTACACCGACTGGCCGCCCACACAACACAAGAATGGGTCTGAAAAAGAAAATCAAAGTGTTTCCTACTCTTTCCTCTTATTTGGACAATCCTGCACGTGCAGGAGAGTCCATCTGGCATACATTTACAAAGAGCACACTAGTGCAACAATAACCCCTAGAGTGCTCCCCTGTGGATGCTACACAGGAAAAAGCTAAAACTTGACTTCTCATCTAAAATAGAACTCACCAGGGGCATCCTCAGCAAAACAGTCCGCTGGCTAATAGAGTAAATGATGAAAAGAGGAGCAATGGTTGAAGAGCAATCAACTGGATGCTATGACCCAACAGTAGCCTGTCATTAAGCAAAGCAAGTGGCTTATGGGGCAGCATAGTAATGCAGCGTTCGTTCACATGCTCGTCAGACATTCCTATTTCCTAGTTGTGATGTCGGATATACGACCATTTCATTCATGTGCTTTTTGATCGGAACAAGTCGTCAACCAACAAGATTTTAGTTAGCTTGATAAGCTAGCTAACGTTGGTAATAATACAAGTTTTCTAGCTTCCTTAACATTGACAATATGGTCAATCTAGCTTCTTTATAAGGTTGTAGTTCTCAATAACATCAACTATTTTCTCCGAGTTTCCCCACTTGTAATTCAGACTTGGAGGGTCGTTTAAGTGAAACTTCCCAGTCGGAACTAGGAATTTCTGATAACTCTGATAGCACATGAACACAGCATAGACAGAGCAAACAGAGGGCAGGCTGTCACAAATCTTAGATGGCTTCCTTTCCTTGTTTCCTCACCTTCATGACCACTGATTAGATATGCAAAAGCAAAATGGTGGAAACTTATAAAGTCTACTACAATCGGTGGTTATGAAGGAGAGTTGATAGGGAAAGGAGGCTATCTAAGATAATTGGGACATAGCCAGGCTCTCCCATTTCCTAATTAGGCGCTTATCAGTCTCAGTTGGCTGCACTGCTAAGCACCTGCAGGTGTGCTTCTCCATGAGTTGCTAACAAAAGTAGCCTCATTTAAGATGCTCTTTCTTGTTGCCACCTTATACCTAGGATTCAAGATGTGGTTGGTTTTGAATAATTGCTTTATTACAAACATGACCATTTTGTTTTGTCTGTAGGCCTATCAAAGACCTCAGCTACAGCCTTTTTCTCCCGTTTCCATTACTTAGATGCAGGCAGTATACTTATCCTGCCCCCACTCTCCAATGGACATGTACCATTGCTACAGTTGTCAAAGTGTATATTATTTGTAGTATTTTCTCATGTAAACATATTTTTACATGATTATTTAATTCACTTCAACACTCCACCAATTCTACTTTTCCGTGTCAATAATTTATTTGAAAAAACAGTTGCAAGATAAATAACCCTTTAGGGTCTACTATCACTCCTTGTCTGACAATGCAGGGACATGTGTTCTGTAGAACTGTAAAATGATATGTTGGTAGCCTTGGCAAGAAATGCACATCAACTGCTGAGTGTTGGAAGCTCACATTTCTGTTTACTTCACAAGTCACTACAGTAGTACTTGCTGGGTACTTCTATTCACTACTTGGAGATTTGACATTGATTATTTATAAGCTAAAGCTGCCAGTGCCATACCCGTGCCCTGCAGTTGGAAACGGGGTTGAGTTTGTTTGTTCAATGGATAGAAATTCCAAGACCGTCGATTTGTTTTTAGACAACTATAATTTTCAACGGTGTGGAATTTTCCGCAACAAGTATATCTTCACGAATGCAAGAAGTAACATGTTAGATAGTTAGCGTTTCTTGCAACCAAGACATGATCTTGAACGAACTTCACTTCTCTTTTTGGTCTTGCTAACGTCGAATGTCTGAACAGCAGCAGCTAACGTCAGCTAGTATTAACGTTAGTTAGGACATATTAGCAAGCAACCTAATTCAGTTAGCAAAGTAGATTGGCTAAGCCAGATGGATTCGACAGTCAAAGGCGGAGAGAATCCTGAGCCGCTAGCTATCCAGGTAGTTAGCTAACCTAGCTAACTTAACGTTAACATACAATTTAGCTAGTTTTAGCACATGGACTTGAGCAAATTATCATCAACTTTGTCGCCAGATGGTTAAAGGGCTGGGTGTCGGCGTTAGTGTCTCTCCGAGTCCGATAACTAGCAGCTAACGTTAACATTAGCATAACTTTAGCTGGCTAAATTGGCAAAAGCTAGCTAACCCTCTTCAGCTAACTAGGTACTGATAGCTCAACCAGGTATTTTAAGTCGCCAAGCACAAATAACTCACCAGCTTTAGCTAGACAACGTTGGTCGAGAAACTTACCGTGTTGTTCAAAGTTTGCAATCCACTCGTCTGTATGGCTAACGTTAGTTAGCGAGCTAGCCAAATGTGATTTGTTTTGATGGTTCAGGCTGACGAGCAGTATGAGCAAAGTATCTGTCAACCTGGTGACACGGATATTATTCTCTTGCGACGTGGCAACGGACAGGCCTCACATGTGTACCTTGTATATTCAATATTATTACGCGTAATATCTATGTATGTCCTCTACAGTACATAAATTCAAAAGCTAGCCTGTTACAAGCTAAAGCAGGAAAAACTCGGTCATATCTTCGAAACAAAATGGCGAATATTCTAGCGGAGGCGCGCAGGGGAGTGCACATTGACTTCTTCTATGGCCTGGGTGTCAAACTCATTTTGCCCCGGGGCCTCACTGAAAATTGGTTATGTTACTGTACCTCACCATCTACATTTGCAAAATATAGTCCTCTATCCATCGTTTTTCTAATTTTCGATACACCCTGTTTATCTTTAATTTCCGTGATTATTAGGGAGCTGGACACATTCAATAAACTGTATAAAATAGGCCCATTATCATTTCGACACAGTTTCAATTTGGTTTTAGTCATTTTAAAGTATACTGATCAAATATATAAACACAAAATGCAACAATTTCAAAGATGTTACTGAGTTACAATCATATAAGCAAATCAATCTATTTTAATTAATTAATTGGATTTCACATGACTGGGAATAGAGATATGCATCTGTTGGTCACAGATAACTTTTTAAAAAGGTAGGGGCGTGGATTAGAAAACCAGTCAGTATCTGGTGTGACCACCATTTGCCTCATGCAGCGCAACACATTTCCTTCACATAAAGTTGATCAGGCTGTTGATTATGGCTTGTGGAATGTGGTCCCATAATTTTCTTCAATGGCTGTGCGAAGTTGTGGATATTGTCGGGAACTGGAACATGCTGTGCCTGTGGTACACAGTCACTCCAGAGCATCCCAAACGTGCTCAATGGGTGACATGTCTGGTGAGTATGCAGGCCATGGAAGAACTGGGACATTTTCAGCTTATGTACAGATCCTTGCTACATGGGGCCGTGCATTATCATGCTTATGCCTGCCCATAGCATAACCCCACCGCCACCATGGGGCACTCTGTTCACAATGTTGACATCAGCAAACCGCTCGCCCACACGACGCAATACAGGTGGTCTGTGGTTATGAAGCCAGTTGGACATACTGCCAAATTCTCTAAAACCAGTTTGAGGCAGCTTATGGTAGATACATTACATTCTCTGGGAACAGCTTTGGTGGACATTCCTGCAGTCAGCATACCAATTGCATGCTCACTCAAAACTTGAGACATCTGTGTCATTGTGTTGTGTGACAAAACTTAACATTTCAGAATGGCCTTTTAGTGTCCCCAGCACAAGGTGCACCTGTGTAATGAATGCTGTTTAATCAGCTTCTTAATATGCCACACCTATCAGGTGGATGGATTGTCTTGGCAAAGGAGAGATGCTCACTAACAGGAATGTAAACACATTTAGTGCATAAAATTTGACAACCCTGTGCATATGGAACATTTGTCTGCTTGTTGTACATATTGAACATTTCTGGGATCTTTTATTTCAGCTCATGAAACATGGGTCCAACAAATTAAATGTTGCGTTTATATTTTTGTTCAGTGTATATTGAGTAATTTTAGTATATACTAGTATATACTTTAGTGTATACTCCCTGACAGTCTAGCTTGAATTTCTGTGAGTATTAGCAAGCTGGACACAGTCAAGAAACTGTATAAAAAGGTCTGTCATCGTGATCTTTTTTTACTCAAACCACCCGCTTCCAAACCACAAACTTTAAGGTGGATGCTGCCACCTACTGTGCTGGAGTGTGTGGTCAATCACAGTTTACATTAGCTCTGCATGTATAAAGGAAGAAAACCGATAAACATAAACATAAACTGTATTATTAAGAACATTTAAAAGAGCCCTACTAACTTCTAACAGACCCTTCCCCATTCCTTCCAAATCCATCCAAACCTGTCCAACCTCAATGACTCTACACTTCAATCTTTCCCTCTCTTCAACATAATTACAACAATATAACAACACACGCTCCACCTTTTCATCGACCATACACTCCAGACACAAACCATGCATTACATCCTTGCCAACCAGATGTAATGACGAGTGCAATGTACATTGTCCTAGACAAAACTGAGCAAACACCACCTCTTCCTTCCTAATCTGACCTTTGAATCTTGGTCCGTCGACCTTTCTTGGCGCAAAGACTTCAGAGAGAGAAGAGGAATAAACTATAAATCTTTGCTGTTCCCCGTTGAGACTGTCGATTTATCAAACAATATAATTTCCATTATTACATTATGATTGGGATAAACAGTTGATTTTTTAATTTTTTATTCACCAGCTCCTGGATGCATACATGGAGAATTTTATGTCTGTCTGCTACAGTTTTCAATACATTGGGACCAGGTTGCAGCTTAAGTGGATTGCTGACAATGAGCTGCATATTAATGTAAATAAATCACAAGTATATATGATCTCCTGTCTGCGATATTACTGTCTAGGATAGTGGACCTAATGGTCTTGGCCTGCTCCTCTGATAAGGCATTTTCCCACTAGAATGGACTAGAGGTCTTCGTTAATTCCATCAAAAGATAATCAATTGATTTACCACTAATTACCAGTTGAACACAGAAATGACCATGCATCATCTGCACTGTCCATGGAATAACTTTTATTTTTCATGTATTGCTACAGATCTAATACAATGTTCAAGCATACGTTTTTCTGCACAAACACAATGCATTTAATTTGCAACACAATTATTATGTATGATAAATATATAATTGACTTTGTTATATTTGTATATTTTATTATATTTGTTTGATGCTGCCTTGAGCTGGGATGAAATGCGGGGCTGAAAGAAGAACGTGAGGTTCAAACCCAAACCAACATCTGTTCTCTCTGCTACCACAAGGAAAGCGATACCGGAGCACCAAGTCTAGGTCCAAGGGGCCCCCCCACACACACCACTGCCACTCTCTGATGTCATCTATGCATAGTCACTTTAATTAACCCTACCTACATGTACATACTACCTCAACTAACCGGTGCCCCCGAACACCGGTTAGGGGGGGACGGACGGGGACATGTTGATGTTTCCAGGGTGAGAGTAGTGCACAAAGTGTCATTTGCTGAGGCAGTGATGAAAGTAGAGGATGGAGGGCAAATGGTGTTATTAGTGGAGGGCAAAGTGTGTTATTAGTAGGCCAATACAGAGTGACCTGAACAGATGTGCTTTAGTAAGGTGGCTGCTTGGTGTTTATTGCTATGGTCATTAATTGTACTGCACAGATGGAAAGAAAATCCCAGAAGATTGAACTGGTAGTAGCAGCAGCAGAGATGTTTTTGGGTGTCAAAGATTTTAGTGCAGAATAACTACAGGGGGTTTTGAGAGAAGGGGTGGTGGGGTGTGTTGGGGATAGTGGTATTTGTTTTACTTTTTATTTAACTAGGCAAGTCAGTTAAGAACAAATTCGTATTTACAATGACGGCCTACCCCGGCCAAACCAGACGACGCTGGGCCAATTGTACACCGCCCTATGGGACTACCAATCACGACCGGATGTGATACAGTCTGGATTCGAACCAGGGACTGTAGTGACAGCCTCTGGCACTGAGATGCAGTGCCTTGGACTGCTGCACCACTCGGGACACCAAAAAAGAGTATATACAGTATCTGGTTAGATGGTGGTGCAATTTCCTTTTTCCCCATATCCCTTTTTTGTGAACAAATGTGCAATTCACTTTCCGAACTGTGAAAAGCAGCAATACACAACGAGGCGTCTAGTCTGCCGGAAAAAAACACATGAAGAAGAATACGCTGCGTTCAACCACAGAGTTTTTAAACCTAGAGGTACAACATCGCGAGACTTTCGTGAACGCTTGCTATAAGCAGACAAAGCAGACCAGACCGGGGTTTGTTGGTTTGAGAAGTCAATGAGAGAAGTGAAAAATTCTTCCTTCGTTGTTAATTTTCTCAAAGAGCCAATGTCTTTAGGAGCAGAAGATGCTATGACTACAACCTAGACAAAGTCAAAAACAGACACGTTTGAATTTTTTGTCAAAAACGACTTAATATTGAAGGAATGCCTTTGATTTGGCAACATGCACAATTTGACGCGTGACGACCGTTATTTCTGCACATGAGTTTGGCCTCATTCCAAACACGTAAAAGACACACCCTCTCCCCTCAGCCCTCAAATTAAGCGGACACTTCTGATGACGTTTTATGACGTCGGACGAGTTTACACTTGCAGGGCAAGGGGCGATTAAAATGATTTTTATTTTTTAAATTTAAATGATTATTTTGTATCTTATTTCTCAGAATAGTTCCTGATTACACTACGGGTGGTTTTTAGTCTCTCTTACTACAGAGAACCCTTGGTTTGGTCTTGAACATAATTTTCTGATAAATTGAATTTCAAAAGTCGGATAACGTCTAGCTCATTGTTATGGAATAAGCTATTTTCACTTTAAATGTACTTAAATGGTGCAGATCTCGGTTCCTTGTCGCTTACGTTCACTGCTCATACGTTTTTGACTCATCCTACAGTTTATACTGTTCTATAATCTTTGTTGTTTTGTCTTTGTCTATAGTTTCTCTTAATGCTAGGGGGTTACGAAACAATGTGAAGCACAAGGCCTTATTTTTTAGTTTCTAAACAATTTCGAACAGATTTGTGCTTTTTTCAAGAATCTCACTCAATTTCGGGCTGATGCCAACTTCTGGAGGTCACAGTGGGGCAAAGATATTTGGCTTTCCCATGGATCTGGTCACTACAATGAAAAATACCTTTGGTGGTAATATTCTACACTCGGAATGTGATGGTTTGCAATTATAATAGTGATAAAGTTGTACTGAAACTGTCTGCTTTTCATCAGCAGGTTTTCTTGTCATGGTCCTTAATTTATAAGCATACTTTTTCTCCACACAGATATTATATATGGAATAATCGCGACATATTGTATAAAAATGCTTCTTTGTTTTTAGAATATTGGTTCCGAAATAATATCCTATGGGTGAGCCAACTGGTAAATGCAGAGGGTGTTTTTTCTTAGTTATAAGGAATTCTTATCACTTTACAAGGTCACTGTAACACCTAAAGATTTTGCATTTTTTTTAGATGCCATTCCCTCAGGTGTTTCTTTATTATTCGGGAACGCGTCAAGACCTGACCCTCAGAGCCTACCTTCCATTGACCCTGTTGACTCATCAGTATGAAAGATTTTTAAAATCTTTTGGTCCATTCAACAACAGAGCAATACGAACCTTGTTTCAGCAGGATGTTGTATCTATACATTATGTCATGCCTTATTGGAACGGATTTATTGATAATATTTGTCGGAAAAAAGTTTGGATGTTGCCACACACATTCCTACTTGTCAACAAAATTAAGGAAGTTTCCTTTAAAATTATTCATAAATATTATCCTGCCAACTACTATATGAAGAAGTTTAAGGAAAACATCAACTCAAATTGTACCTTTTGTGATGACCACCCAGAAACGGTGTTGCATCTTTTTTTGGCAATGTATTCATGTAAGGAATCTGTGGCAAGACATCAGTAGATTTATAATTGAACACATTTATGAAGATTTCACACTATTGTGGATAGATGTACTGCTTGGATTCTTTACCTAAGATAGAAATAAGCTGAAACAATTTTATGTAATTAATTTCATTATTCTTTTGGCCAAATTTCATAGTCACAAATGTAAGTTTACAAACAAAACACCACATTTCTTAACTTACAAAAATAAATTGAACTGTATTTTAAGACAATTAATTACTATACTAAACAAAAAAGCTGTTGGAATTATAAGTGTATGTATGTCCCTTAAGGTCCTTGTGCAATGTGATATTGTTCCCCTGAGCCCAATTGTCCTTTATATATTATTTAAATATGCTTGTGTTTCCACATGTACTTCCTGTATTGATTTGTTGTTAATAAAAAATACATAAATTTAAAAAAATACAAAAATATGCTTTTTTTGGTCTTCATTTGAGGTTAGGCATAATGTTAGCAGTGTGGTTAGGGTTGAGGTTAGGGTTAGGTTTAAGATTTTAAAAAGGGCAATTGTAGATATGGGCGGGGTTTGTGACTTTGGCTGTGGTGCTGGTGACATCCCCTCAGTGGTTGAACTCAACTCCTCCCCTTTTATTATACTTTCCCATACTGCATTGCGGTGAATTATGGACCAAATTGGTAGGCGACAAATGACTCCAGGTTCAGCTGTATTTTAGTTTTATTTGTGTATCAGTAGATTTAACTTGATACACAGCGAAATAGATTTAATTTACAAACGTATTCATATTCAATTATACTTTACAAGTATTATGAGTGGAGTGTTTAAAGTACAAAAATTGCGGCCTTGTAGCAACCTCTCGTTGCCAGCCCACTGCTAGCTAAAGAGCTAATATATTGCTAGCGTTAGCGTCCACAGATCTGTGTTGTTACAGTAGTAGCTAGCTATACTTTTAGAATAAAGTGGCGGTTGGAGTTGATCTGCCAGTGCTAAGCTAATAACTTAAATTGTCAGGACAGTACTCTAACCTTGACAACATATTCAGAATAAATAATGTTATGTTTGTAGCTTAGACTATGTGCTAGCTAAGGTTTGCATTCTCCCATCAACTTCTGAAACTCCAGACAATGTTCGCGTTGGCAAAAATGAAACACTAGCGCTTTGCTAAACTATTTATCGTGGTTATAGTGTTAATGCTAGTAGGAAGTATCATGTAAATGTTCGCTTGGTAGCAGATGACTGACTGGTCACTGACATTTTGAATGACCCATCGTTCCCCCACAGACAATGACCTGCAAGGCACGGACGGCTCGGGGAGTCTTGGGGGCCCTGATGTCCGCAGACGCATCCCCATCAAACTCATCTCCAAACCAACCATCAGGAGCAAACCTGCTCCCCGGACACAAAGACCCATGGGCAGGCAGCCCTCCAAACCCCAGGCCGGGGATGAAGGTTAGCCAGCCACAAGTGCTTTCTCATCTCGTTGTTTTAATTTCCAGGGGCTAGGATTGGGGCAGGGAAACCTGTTGCTAGGTCATAGAAGCAAGCTTTCATATGGGACTACTGTAAAGGCAACATATCTGTGTTTCTAGAGAGTTTTAGCTTCAAGCAAGAGGAGAGGTTCGACTGTGGTACCAAGGCTGGGGATGTGTTTGCAAGTCAACGGAAGTTCCCCCAGCAAATGTTTTGGGACTTTAAGGTAGTGTTTCAATTTCTATTGTGGTGGTGGGGGGTGGGGGGGATGCAGGAATGCATTCCACCTACATCATTACTGTGTCATAGACCTCTTGGTCTTTTCCCCACAGTTGAATTTGATAGGTGAAAAGGATGACATTCCAGCACACTTTTGTGACAAGTGTGGTCTGCCCATAAGGATCTATGGACGCATGGTATGTCTCTTCGAGCACGTTTTACATAGTGTGTTGTGTCTCTTAATTATTTTTTTTATAGTAAGAGGCTATGAGCGCAGCAGCTTATAATGTTATTATCTGTATTAACTCACCAGATTCCATGCAAACATGTATTCTGTTATGAGTGTGCGTTGCTCCACGAGAAGAAGGGAGACAAGATGTGCCCAGGGTAAGCTCTTGACATTATTATTTTTTTTTTTAACCTACCCACTAGTGCAGGGGTTCTCAACTGGTTTTGCCTCTGGACCCAAATTAAACCAGCTTGTCTCAGTCAATATTTGCATTGTGAAACAAAAAATATCCCTAATGCAATCTGTAAAAATGTTTTTAATGCTATATTGATAGTAAAGGTAGCAATTATATGACAAGAGAAAAACATTCCTACCTTTTCATTGTCAATTTTTTTTTTAAATCCCATATTCTTGATGAAGAATGTGAATAAGCTCACTTGTTTGAGACCACAACATCAACCAGATCTGCTAAATAGCTCTGCTAATAGCTATATAAAAAATACTGATTTAACAAAAATGGTAAAGAGATTCAATTATATATATTTTTTAAAGTATGTTTATTCTGCCCTTGAGTTGCATTCCCATGCAAAACTAGACAGATAGCTAACAACTAAGTCCTCAATAAAACTCCCAAGGCGTGACTTTTCTTGAATGAATATATTGAAAACGTTTATGTTGTGAAACTGCAAAATACAGAAAATAATATACTTTATTATTCAATTCACACCGATATACTGTAGCTGCACATTATACATTTGAAGTTGCATAAATGCAAAGCACGTGCTAAGGTACCATGCATCTGGCATGATGCCAAACCATATAGCTAATTGTTACTCATATGGTAATTGGCTAACTCCTTTCATTACTCTAATAATGTACAACCATCTATGTAGAATAACAAAGCATATTACACTAGAAACAGTAACAAAACTACAGTATTGTATATTTTACAATTAGTTTGCATGACGCACGAGCAAAGTAATACAGTTAACGACATACATGAAAGGCACTGCAATTTGTGTGAGTAAATGCAACCAACATTGATATGTAAGCAACTCTATCAATAACAAGATTATCATCACTAGCTAAATGCTTGAATCAAACTTTTCTAAGGCTGAAGCGTGACAAGAAATAACTACACTGAAAGACCTGCACCGTAGCATTGTTTTTAGCTGCTTCTATGCGTGCAGAACGAATTCTCTACTTCCTGTTTGCGTAGTCTTTCTAAGTACCAGAAAGCTCCACTAGGGGGCGAATAACACCATGGAACACAATGAAAATGCATCTTAACCATTGTAATAAAATAATCTGTTACCTTCTAACAGGATGGCAGTACAATGTTCATTATAATTTCTACACACGTTCTAACTGGTTGAGGTTGTTTAAGTAAAAAAATAAAAAATACTCAGACAGCCATGTCTAGTGACGTTACGTTTGATACCGAAGCCCCGGTGCATGCATCAAAATCGCTAAGCAGTTTGCTTCGAAACAGTGTGCCGAGGCTTGTCTCACTTTATCAGAAGCACATGATCAATGACGTCCGGTGCTTAGTTTTGTCGAACAACCACCTGATTGGTTTCGGGAGAAGATAAAGTGTGAAGGCATGTGTGATGTCATCTATACCAATTTGGCTGTTGTAAATTATTTTGACCATTAGGCACCACTAGTGTACACTGTTGAACAAAGCTTCTTAATGAACCTATTTTCTACACAATTGGCTGGAAATGTTTCCCGATTACTACTCGCGACCCATTGAAAACGTCCCACCAGTTGAGAATCGCTGCACTAGTGTATTCAACTGTCCATATAGAGGGCTCCCGAGTGGGGCAGTGGTCTAAGGCACTGCATCTCAGTGCTAGAGGCGTCACTACAGACCCTGGTTCGAGTCCAGGCTGCCGTCATTGTAAAAAAAATATAAAAAATGTTCATAACTGATTTGCCTAGTTAAATATCTAAAATATACTTTCTGTATGTGTGGTTGCTGACTGCACTTACTAACTCAACCTTTTGTGTTGTTTAGTATGCAGCTCTTCAGCTGCACAGACCCGGTCCAGCGCATCGAACAGTGTCTGCGGGGCTCCCTCTACATGTGCAGCATTGTGAAGGGCTGCAAGCGCACCTACCTTTCCCAGCGTGACCTGCAAGCCCACATCAACCACCGCCACATGAGGGCAGCCAAGGCCTTGGCAAGCCGCCAGGATGCCCTGCACCTTCCCCCATCCACAGAGGTACCTGACCGCTTCCGCGTGCCCCCGCCTCACCTGCCCAAGACCCAAGGGCACCTCCCGCCCCCTCTCCAACACGGGGGTCATGACCCCTACGGTCAGCCACCACCGGCTTCCCATGATGCACCTCCTCTTTCCCAGGAGACCTTCCGCATTGCCACAGTAACTACACGCGCACGCAGCAACCTCATCACCGTGCCAATCCAGGATGACTCCGCTTCTTCCTCTACCTCTTCCTCCCGTGACCCTCTCCCTCCTGGCCCGGGCCCTGCTCCACCCCCACACCACCATCCTGGGGACTACCCTGGTCAGCCTGTAGTGTCCCATCCCCACCACATGATGGCACCACCGCAACAGCACTATGGCCCTCCACCTCCTCCCCCTCCACCCATCAACCACCCCATGCAGCACCCGCCCCAGGGCTCTGGGACACCCCACATGGTGTACAACCAGGCCGGCCCTCCCCCGCCTATGTCCAACGCACCCCCTCCCATTACCCCCCCGCCAGGACACATCATGGGTCAGATGCCCCCTACATGAACCACCCTCCTCCAGGCCCCCCACCTCAACACGGTGGTCCTCCAGTCAACGCCCCCTCCCCACCACTACAACCCTAACTCCATGCAGCAATTCCCTGAGGACCAGGGCACACTCAGTCCCCCTTTTAACCAGCAAGGGGGTCTGAGCCCTGGGATGTGGCCTGCCCCTCGAGGGCCTCCTCCTCCAAGGATGCAGGGCCCCCCACCTCAGGGCCAGATGCCTGGACCCCATCACCCCGATCAGTCCCGCTACCGCCCTTATTATCAGTAAACTCTCAACTCCCCACAAAGTCAGGGGCATTGTTTGACTTGTCCCTTTTCCTCTCCACTGGTTTGAATAATGTGAACATGAGTCTCTGGGTTCTGTATGACTGTCATTTCTATGGAAACACTTTAAAGAGACTAGTCTATGGTGAATGTATGTATGTAGCTGTTCACTTTTATTGATATGAACCTTTTGGACTGTCAAATGAGCAACGATACATTTGAATCGCTCCTGTATTTGTCTCCAATGGACATTGTTGTATCTTGAAAAATTTTGGTTTGATGACGTCTCAATAAATATTTTCTAACAAAACGTTAAATCTCATTATTTTTCAATATTATTAGTTGTGGAAACTGTTTCATCCATTTCAGTAGGGGGCAGTGTATGATCTAACGTTTGACATTGTTTGTGGAGGGAGCCCTGTGTTTTGGTTAATCACATGACCTGGATTTTAACCTTTTTAAAGCTTTTTCATCAAACTGTCCCCCTTTTTATGTCAGATGGTACAACACCGTCCTTCAGACAATTGCTTAATTGCTTTTTTCTCATTTCTGGAAAGAGCTTAAAATAAAAGTAGAAATCCAGGTCATGTAACATGATTGAACAAAATGTGATAAAAGAGAAGATAGCTGCTGGGAGAAAATAAATACATTTTGAGAGGGGTGGCACTGTAATTATGTCAAGGACAAAACCCCAAGATTACTTTATTAAAAAGTATTTTACTAACATTTGTGACTTATTAACTGTGTTATCCTGCCTGGGTGTTGCAGTGTGCTATTGTCACCCTAGCAAATGCGTCAGGGGAGTATTCTGCTACAAAAATGATATCTAGCTAGTAGTGTTTTGCTGTGGAGTATTTGCTTTGTTGATACTAAGGATTGTTGAGGCTATTTGAAAATAAGCAACTTTATTGTATGTCCATAAAAAATGGCTTTGCTACACAGAAGTATACACTGAGTGTACAAAACATTAGGAACACCTTCCTAATATTGAGTTCCACCCCCCTTTGCCTTCAGAACAGCCTCAATTTGTCAGGACATGGACTCTACAAGGTGTCAAGTGTTCCACAGGAATGCTCTCCCATGTTAACTCCAATACTTCCCACTAATTGGTCTTCACATTATTAATAAACATCTGGAATCAGCCTATAACAGTGTGGCTCTGTTGGTAGAACATGGTGCTTGCAACACCAGAGTTGTGGGTTCGATTCCCATGGGGGACTAATATGAAAATATGCACTCACTATACTGTAAATCGCTCTGGATTAGAGTGTCTGCTAAATGAAAAAAAGGTTTTGGGTTTCAAATCGACCATTATAGCATACTTGTTTACATCACTTTGACCTTGGACAATATTTCATTTCGGAACCTTATTTATGCTAAAATAATGAGCTCTCTGTCAGATCTTCCCTCCCGAAATTCCATGACTCTCGGTTCGCAGGAGAATTAATGTTGGACACCTGCTGATGACTTCACTCAGAGACAGACTCTTTTGTTCAATCAAAGTTAATAATTAGGGGGTGCTTATATAGTCCTGTTTCACTGTATGTACAAGTGGGTAACCTGCACAAGTGTGAAATAGATTTTTTGCATATTCTTCTCCCACTGAGAGTGGGGCCACAGCCAGGGGATCAGCCATTATTGACAGCGACCCTGGAGCAATTAGGGATTTTACCTTGTCAGCTCGGGGATTCATCCTACAACCTTTTAGTTACTGGCCCAATGCTCCTTACCACCAGGCTACCTGAAGTGCATTGTATTGATTTGTACCTTTCCACTGAGAACGCCAACAAAGTTATAACTGAGTAAACATGTTGATTATACAGGATTGGATTTATCAAGAGTACTAAAACTACATGTGTGTCTGGTATTTACACTGAACAAAAATATAGACACAACATGTAATGTGTTGGTCGTGTGTTTAATGAGTTGAAATAAAAGCTTATTTCTCAAAAATGTTGTGCACAAATTTGTTTGCATCCCTGTTAGAGAGCATTTCTCCTTTACGAAGATAATCCATCCACCTGACAGGTGTGGCATATCAAGAAGCTGATGAAACAGCTTGATCATAGGTGTACCTTGTGCTGGGGACAGCTAAAGGCCACTCCAAAATGTGCAGTTTTGTCACACAACACAATGCCACATATGTCTCAAGTTTTATTTAACCAGGTAGGCCAGTTGAGATCAAGTTCTCATTTACAACTTCGACCTGGCCAAGATAAAGCAAAGCAGTGCGACAAAAACAACACAGAGTTACACATAAACAAATGTACAGTCAATAACACAAAATAAAATAAAAATAGAAAGATCTATGTACAGTGTGTGCAAATGTAGAAGAATAGGGAGATAAGCAATAAATAGGCCATAGAGGCAAAAATAATTACAATTTAGCATTAATACTGGAGTGATGTGCAAGTAGAGATAATGGGGTGCAAAAGAGCAAGAGGGTAAGTCATAATATGGGGATGAGGTAGTCAGGTGTGCTATTTACAGATTGGCTGTGTACAGGTACAGTGATCAGTAAGCTGCTCTGACAGCTGATGCTTAAAGTTATAGAGGGAGATACAAGACTCCAGCTTCATAGATCTTTGCAATTCGTTCCAGTCATTGGCAGCAGAGAACTAGAAGGAAAGGTTGCCAAAGTAAGTGCTGGTTTTGGGGATGACCAGTGCAATATACCTGCTGGAGTGCGTGCTACGGGTGGGTGTTGCTATGGTGACCAGTGAGCTGAGATAAGGTGGGGCTTTACCTAGCAAAGACTTATTTGATCATCTGGAGCCAGTGGGTTTGGCGACGGATATGTATTGAGGGCCAGCCAACAAGAGCATACAGGTCACAGTGGTGGGTAGTATATGGGCCTTTGGTGATAAAACGGATGGCAGTGTGATAGACTACATCCAGTTTGCTGAGTAGAGTGTTGGGGGCGATTTTGTAAATGACATCGCCAAAGTCAAGGATCGGTAGGATAGTCAGTTTTACAAGGGTATGTTTGGCAGCATGAGTGAAGGAGGCTTTGTTGCGATAGGGAGCCAATTCTATATTTAATTTTGGATTGGAGATGCTTACAGTCTAACCAGACACCTAGATATTTGTAGTTGCCCACATATTCTAGGTCAGAACCATCCAGAGTAGTGGTGTGGGGGCTGTGCTTTGGCAAAGTGGGTGGGGTTATATCCTTCCTGTTTGGCCCTGTCCGGGGGTGTCCTCGGATGGGGCCACAGTGTCTCCTGACCCCTCCTGTCTCAGCCTCCAGTATTTATGTTGCAGTAGTTTATGTGTCGGGGGGCTAGGGTCAGTTTGTTATATCTGGAGTACCTCTCCTGTCCTATTCGGTGTACTGTGTGAATCTAAGTGTGCGTT
Source organism: Oncorhynchus tshawytscha (assembly GCF_018296145.1). Lineage (NCBI taxonomy): Eukaryota > Metazoa > Chordata > Actinopteri > Salmoniformes > Salmonidae > Oncorhynchus > Oncorhynchus tshawytscha. The sequence continues at coordinate 17,863,273 of NC_056445.1, forward strand.
CTCTAATTCTCTCTTTCTCTCTCTCTCTCGGAGGACCTGAGCCCTAGGACCATGCCCCAGGACTACCTGACATGATGACTCCTTGCTGTCCCCAGTCCACCTGGCCGTGCTGCTGCTCCAGTTTCAACTGTTCTGCCTTATTATTATTCGACCATGCTGGTCAATTATGAACATTTGAACATCTTGGCCATGTTCTGTTATAATCTCCACCCGGCACAGCCAGAAGAGGACTGGCCACCCCACATAGCCTGGTTCCTCTCTAGGTTTCTTCCTAGGTTTTGGCCTTTCCATGGAGTTTTTCCTAGCCACCGTGCTTCTACACCTGCATTGCTTGCTGTTTGGGGTTTTAGGCTGGGTTTCTGTACAGCACTTTGAGATATCAGCTGATGTACGAAGGGCTATATAAATAAATTTGATTTGATTTGATGCTAGTTGGGCAGCAATCGGTTGAAGAGCATGCACTTAGTTGTACTAGCATTTAAAAGCAGTTGGAGGCCACAGAAGGAGTGTTGTATCTCGTTGAAGCTCGTTTGGAGGTTTGTTAACACAGTGTCCAAAGAAGGGCCAGATGTTTACAGAATGGTGTCGTCTTTGTAGAGGTGGATCAGAGAATCACCAGCAGCAAGAGCGACATCATTGATATATACATAGAAAAGAGTCAGCCCAAGAATTGAACCCTGTGGTACCCCCATAGAGACTGCCAAAGGTCTTATTGGCTTGTTGTAAGGCAGATCCTCACCAGACATCACCGGCAACAACGTCACCTATGGGCACAAACCCACCGTCGCTTGACCAGACAGGACATGCAAAAAGTGCTCCACTGACAAGTCACGGTTTTGTCTCACCGGGGTGATGGTCGGATTCGCGTTTATCGTCGAAGGAATGAGTGTTCCACCTAGGCCTGTACTCAGGAGTGGGATCGATTTGGAGGTGGAGGGTCCGTCATGGTCTGGGGCGTTGTGCCACAGAATCATCGGACTGAGCTTGTTGTCATTGCAGGCAATCTCAACGCTGTGCGTTAAAGGGAAGACATCCTCCTCCCTCATGTGGTACCCTTCCTGCAGGCTGATCCTGACATGACCCTCCAGCATGACAATGCCACCAGCCATACTGCTCGTTCTGTGCGTGATTTCCTGCAAGACAGGAATGTCAGTGTTCTGCCATGGCCAGCGAAGAGCCCGGATCTCAATCCCATTGAGCACATCTGGGACCTGTTGGATCGGAGGGTGAGGGCTAGGGCCATTCCCCCAGAAATGTCCGGGAACTTGCAGGTGCCTTAGTGAAAGCGTGGGGTAACATCTCACAGCAAGAACTGGCAAATCTGGTGCAGTCCATGAGGAGATGCACTGCAGCACTTAATGCAGCTGGTGGCCACACCAGATACTGACTGTTACTTTTGATTTTGACCCCCCCTTTGTTCAGGGACACATTATTCCATTTCTGTTAGTCACATGTCTGTGGAACTTGTTCAGTTTATGTCTCATTTGTTGAATCTTGTTATGTTCATACAAATATTTACACATGTTAAGTTTGCTAAAAATAAACGCAGTTGACAGTGACAGGATGTTTCTTTTTTTGCTGAGTTTATATACACTGCTCAAAAAAATAAAGGGAACACTTAAACAACGCAATGTAACTCCAAGTCAATCACACTTCTGTGAAATCAAACTGTCCACTTAGGAAGCAACACTGATTGACAATAAATTTCACATGCTGTTGTGCAAATGGAATAACAGGTGGAAATTATAGGCAATTAGCAAGACACCCCCAATAAAGGAGTGGTTTTGCAGGTGATAACCACAGACCACTTCTCAGTTCCTATGCTTCCTGGCTGATGTGTTGGTCACTTTTGAATGCTGGCGGTGCTTTCACTCTAGTGGTAGCATGAGACGGAGTTTACAACCCACACAAGTGGCTCAGGTAGTGCAGCTCATCCAGGATGGCACATCAATGCGAGCTGTTGCAAGAAGGTTTGCTGTGTCTGTCAACGTAGTGTCCAGAGCATGGAGGCGCTACCAGGAGACAGGCCAGTACATCAGGAGACGTGGAGGAGGCCGTAGGAGGGCAACAACCCAGCAGCAGGACCGCTACCTCCGCCTTTGTGCAAGGAGGAGCAGGAGGAGCACTGCCAGAGCCCTGCAAAATGACCTCCAGCAGGCCACAAATGTGCATGTGTCTGCTCAAACGGTCAGAAACATGAGGGCCCAACACCGTGCAGGATGTTTGGCATTTGCCAGAAAACCCCAAGATTGGCAAATTCGCCACTGGCGCCCTGTGCTCTTCACAGATGAAAGCAGGTTCACACTGAGCACGTGACAGAGGTGACAGAGTCTGCAGACGCCGTGGAGAACGTTCTGCTGCCTGCAACATCCTCCAGCATGACCGGTTTGGCGGTGGGTCAGTCATGGTGTGGGGTGGCATTTCTTTGGGGGGCCGCACAGCCCTCCATGTGCTCGCCTGAGGTAGCCTGACTGCCATTAGGTACCGAGATGAGATCCTCAGACCCCTGGTCCTGGTTTCCTCCTAATGCAAGACAATGCTAGACCTCATGTGGCTGGAGTGTGTCAGCAGTTCCTGCAAGAGGAAGGCATTGATGCTATGGACTGGCCTGCCCGTTCCCCAGACCTGAATCCAACTGAGCACATCTGGGACATCATGTCTCGCTCCATCCACCAACGCCACGTTGCACCACAGACTGTCCAGGAGTTGGTGGATGCTTTAGTCCAGGTCTGGGAGGAGATCCCTCAGGAGACCATCCGCCACCTCATCAGGAGCATGCCCAGGCGTTGTAGGGAGGTCATACAGGCACGTGGAGGCCACACACACTACCGAGCCTCATTTTTACTTGTTTTAAGGACAGTACATCAAAGTTGGATCAGCCTGTAGTGTGGTTTTCCACTTTAATTTTGAGTGTGACTCCAAATCCAGACCTCCATGGGTTGATAAATTTGATTTCCATTGATAATTTTTGTGTGATTTTGTTGTCAGCACATTCAACTATGTAAAGAAAAAAGTATTTAATAAGAATATTTCATTCATTCAGATCTAGGATGTGTTATTTTAGTGTTCCTTTTATTTTTTTTAGCAGTGTATATATGGGGATTCAACCTTCCCAGCCCTGCAGATTGTGCAAAGCTGTCATCAAGGCAAAGATGGCTACTTTGAATAATCTAAAATATATTTTCATTTGTTTAACACATTTCTTGGTTACTACATGATTCCATATGTGTTATTTCATAGTTTTGACTCAGAACACATCGTTACATTAGATTTTTTCCATTTTGTAAATGATGGCGGATTGATTGATTTCCAGGTTTTTTGTGTACGTTTTTTCAAGATGAGTGATGAGAGGAGAATCGTCCAGACGTTTGTGAATCTCACAACCCCCATATGCCATGTCTTGAAATATGCAGACAGACTGATTAAAGGTACATTTACATGGTAATACTTCTGACAGCCAACTTTCTAGCCTCACCCATAATTTTTTGACTTTACAGCGTTCCCTGAAAGCACGGTGTCACAAGTGTAGAGAGGAGTAGTAGGACCAGCTGCCACCGGCCTGAAGAGAGATACATGAAATGAGAGTGAGATAAGGTAATTGACGGGGCGCTGTAATCTGTACGTCATTTCATTGAGTCTCCTCAGGACTTTGAATGGCCCCTCAAACCGCGGGCTCAGCTTCCGTCAGGGCAGGTCCTTCATGGAAAACCAGACACTGTAACCGGGGTGAAAGACTGAGGCCACACTTAGGTGACGATCGGCAGGCTACTTCTGCTGGAGGACGACGGGCTGGAGATGGGTGTGCGCTGTGTTCCATACCTCCTCAAGGCGTGGGAACCAATCGTCCACTGCAGGAGCCTCGATCTGACTCTGGTGCCTGGGTGCCAGGGCCGGCTGATACCCTAGAACACACTAAAATGGTGTGAGGTTAGTGAAGGAGTGACGGAGGGAGTAAGGCAGAAACGCAGCCAACCCCCCCTGGCCGGTTGTGACAGTAAATATGAAGATACAGTGGCTTGCGAATGTATTCACCCCTTGGCATTTTTTCCTTTTTTCCCCCCTTGCAACCTGGAATTAAAATAGATTTTTGATGGGTTTGTTTCATTTGATTTACACAAAATGCCTACCAATTTGAAGATGCAACACATTTTGTATTGTGAAACAAACAAACAAATAAGACAAAAAAACTGAAAACTTGAGCATGCATAACTGTTTACCCCCCCAAAGTCAATACTTTGTAGAGCCACCTATTTCAGCAATTACAGCTGCAAGTCTCTTGGGGTATGTCTCTATAAGCTTGGCACATCTAGCAAAACTGCTCCAGCTCCTTCAAGTTGGATGAGTTCCGCTGGTGTACAGCAATCTTTAAGTCATACCACAGATTCTCAATTGGATTGAGGTCTGGGCTTTGACTGGGCCTTTCCAAGACATTGAAATGTTTTCCCTTAAACCACTCAAGTATTGCTTTAGCAATATGTTAAGGGCCATTGTCCTGCTGGAAGGTGAACCTCCATCCCAGTCTCAAATCTTTGGAAGACTGAAACAGGTTTCCCTCTAGAATTTCCCTGTATTTAGTGCCTTCCATCATTCCTTCAATTCTGACCAGTTTCCCAGTCCCTGCCAATGAAAAACAAATGGTGTTCTCAGGGTGATGAGAGGTGTTGGGTTTGCGCCAGACATAGCGTTTTCCTTGATGGACAAAAAGCTCACCTTTTGTCTCATCTGACCAGAGTACCTTCCCCATATGTTTGGGGAGTCTTCCACATGCCCTTTGGCAAACACCAAACGTGTTTGCTTATTTTTTTCTTCAAGCAATGACTTTTTGCTTGGCTCTCTTCCGTAAAGCCCAGATCTGTGGAGTGTACGGCTTATTAAAGTGGTAATATGGACAGATACTCCAGTCTCCGCTGTGGAGCGTTGCAGCTCCTTCAGGGTTACCTTTGGTCTCTGTTGCCTCTCTGATTAATGCCCTCCTTGCCTGGTCTGTGAGTTTTGGTGGACGGCCCTCTCTTGGCAGGTTTGTTGTGGTGCCATATTCGTTCCATTTTTTAATAATAGATTTAATGGTGGTCCGTGGGACGTTCAAAGTTTCTGATATTTTTTTAGAAGCCAACCCCAATCTGTACTTCTCCACAACTTTGTCCCTGAACTGTCTGGAGAGCTCCTTGGTCTTCATGGTGCAACTTGCTTGGTGGTGCCCCTTGCTTAGGGGTGTTGCAGACTCTGTGGCCTTTCAGAAAAGCTGTTTATATACTGAGATCATGTGATAAGATAATATGACACTTAGATTGCATTGTATTTCAAGGCCTACCTTCCAACTCACTGCCTCTTTGCTTGACATCATGGGAAAATCAAAAGAAATCAGCCAAGACCTCAGAAAGACAATTGTAGACCTCCACAAGTCTGGTTCATCCTTGGGAGAAATTTCCAAATGCCTGAAGGTACCACGTTCATCTGCACAAACAATAGTACGCAAGTATAAACACAATGGGACCACACAGCCGTCGTACCGCTCAGGAAGGAGACTCCTAGAGATGAATTTACTTTGGTGCGAAAAGTGCAAATCAATCCCAGAACAACAGCAATGGACCTTGTTAAAAGATGCTGGAGGAAACAGATACAAAAGTATCTATATCCACAGTAAAACAAGTCCTATATCGACATAACCAGAAAGGCCGCTCAGCAAGGAAGAAGCCACTGCTCCAAAACCGCCATAAAAAAGCCAGACTACGGTTTGCAACTGCACATGGGGACAAAGATTGTACTTTTTGGAGAAATGTCCTCTGGTCTCATGAAACAAAAATAGAACTGTTTGGCCATAATGACTATCGTTATGTTAGGAGGAAAAAGGGGGAGGCTTGCAAGCCAAAGAACACCATCCCAACCGTGAAGCACGGGGTGGCAGCATCATCTTGTGGGGTGCTTTGCTGCAGGAGGGACTGGTGCACTTCAAAAAATAGATAGCATCATGAGGTATGAAAATTATGTGGATATATTGAAGCAACATTTCAAGACATCAGTCAGGAAGTTAAAGCTTGGTCGTAAATGGGTCTTCCAAATGGACAATGACCCCAAGCATATTTTCAAAGTTGTGGCAAAATGGCTTAAGGACAACAAAGTCAAGGTATTTGAGTGGCCATCACAAAGCCCTGACCTCAATCCTATAGAAAATTTGTGGGCAGAACTGAAAAAGTGTGTGCGAGCAAGGAGGCCTGCAATCCTGACTCAGTTACACCTGCTCTGTCAGGAGGAATGGACCAAAATTCACCCGACTTATTGTGGGAAGCTTGTGGAAGGTGAAAAGTTTGACCCAAGTTTAACAATTTAAAGGCAATGCTACCAAATACTAATTGAGTGTATGTAAACTTCTGACACATTGGGAATGTGATGAAAGAAATGAAAGCTGAAATAAATCCTTCTCTCTACTATTGTTGCGTTTATGCACTGAAGGTAGGTGAGGAGTCAAACACAGGAGAGCAGAGATGTCAGTGAAGCGTATAGTTTAATCAGGGCATGTCCTTAAACACGGTACAGTACAATACCCCAAAACAACGCCCATGGCAAAGGGAACTAACAGTAAGGGAACTCCCGTAAGGCGCAAAAACACAACGCACCTTACTATAATAACCACACGAGAAATACACTGAGGAATGCCTCCACAAGCAACAAGAAAAATAATCCCGCACAAGCGGGGAAACAGGGGTAAATATGCAGAAATTAAAGCAAATGAGCACCAGGTGTGAATGAACCAAAGACAAAACAAACGGAAAATGAAACATGGATCGGTGACGGGTAGTAGGCCGGCGAACCGAAGTCGTGACAGCTATTATTCTGACATTTCACATTCTCAAAATAAAGTGGTGATCCTAACTGACCTAAGACAGGGAATTTTTTACGAGGATTAAATGTCAGGAATTGTGAAAAACTGAGTTTAAATGTATTTGGCTAAGGTGAATGTAAACTTCCGACTTCAACTGAGGAGTGAAGGGCGTTTACCAGCAGCAGGTTCGGCAGCTGTGGCGATACAGGCCTTCTAGCTGACAACTGACAACTGAGCTTGTCAGTTGGATATGCTCTCTTCAAGGTTTTGTATATCTTACCTATCATATGAACATCCTTTTCTGACTCGAATATGATACCCTCAAGGTTGCTCTGATGTCCAAAAGATTTCAAATGGAAATGTTGTGATGTCACTTTTAAGTTGCTTGTATTTGAAAATATCTACATTGGTCAGTCCAAAATTGATTTTTAATTATGGTTTTTAATCTTTATTGTATTTTATTGTTATTATTAATGTAGCCTATTTATGAATCTAAACCAGTTCTTTAAATATGCAAAATGTGTTTTGTTTCATTCTATTTGTCACGACTTCTGCCGAAGTTGGCTCTCCTGCCTATTCGGGCGGTGCTCGGCGGTCGTCGTCACCGTCGTACTAGCCACTACCGATCCCTTTTTCGTTTGTCTGTTGGTTTTGTCTTATTAGTTTCACCTGTGTGTATTTTAGTTTAATTAACGTCCTTATATGTAGTAGGTTGTCCCGCCCTTGTTTTGTGCGGGATTGTTTTTGTATTTGTAGCACTTGTGTTTTATTCTCCGGTCTATTTTGATCCTGTGTTGGATTATTCACCCTGTGTGTTGGGTTGACCATGTTTTTGTGCGCTGGAGAATAAACTGTTCGAATCACTGAGACCTGCTCTCTGCGCCTGATTCCACCCACCTTGATAAAACGTGACACTATTGAGACATTTTTGTTGGCTAAATTAAGTTCGGTCAGTCTTATTAATTGTGGGCTCCATATTTAGTTTAAGATAGGGCTATTCCCACAGTCTCAGTTAAGGGTTGATTATTCTGTCACCTTGATATAATGGGATCGGGAGACAGGCGCAGGAATGCATAACAGTTTTTTTTTTAACCCAAATTACAGCGTGCCATCTAAAGGCACGGGGACGACGACCAGACAAACACAGGGTTGAAACCCAAACAAAAGAGCGAGGAGTACCTAAAAAAAATACACGGGGCACACAATGATACCACACGGAACGAAACCTGTAATCATCTGCACATTATAAGTGGCATGAAAGCCAACACAGCACAGGTACTCACACGACCAACGGACATCGGAACAATAATCGACAAGACAATGGTGAACAAAAGGCACACTTATACAATTACTAATCAATGGGAATAGAGACCAGGTGTGCGTAATGACACAGTTCCGGAGGGATCCGTTACAATAGGTTATAAGTAGGCTTTTAGTAAAATAAATATCATTAGCCCATTGTTAATATCATTAGTCATTTGTTGGGTATGGTGCTGCAGCACCCCAGCACCCCTACTTCCCATGGTTATAGACGATGTACTACAGTACTGTGTGATAGAATATACAAACAGCTTCCACTTTGTAGCAAATGTTGCTGTACGTTATTGATAAACACTGGAATGATATTCCAATGACTCTAGGAACACACACTTCAAATCATCCATTTCCTGTAGGATTGGATGTAAACTACATATAGTAGCCACTTTTTTCTTTTAGGTTTACCAGATCCTTATATTCCATTTACTTTAGGAATAAAAAAATAGTAGACTACAATTGATCCAGTTTCACTTCTTCAATTCCATTTCTTTGGAATCACAACTCCTACTGCCAGTTACATGAAATGTCCCCGAACAACCTGTCCTTAAACTCCAAGGTTGTTTTACTGAGGGGAATATCCATATGACTAATGTGCTCAATAAAAATGTCCAGCAGTCTTCATCTCCAAATTAATGACCTGATAACGCACCTAATATGGACTGAATTTATGTCCGAAGACAGTCTGAGATCTACTGTCACTGTCTCCATCACTTCCTCTTATAGGATGTGATATACACTGCTCAAAAAAATAAAGGGAACACTAAAATAACACATCCTAGATCTGAATGAATGAAATATTCTTATTAAATACTTGTTTCTTTACATAGTTGAATGTGCTGACAACAAAATCACACAAAAATGATCAATGGAAATCAAATGTATCAACCCATGGAGGTCTGGATTTGGAGTCACACTCAAAATTAAAGTGGAAAACCACACTACAGGCTGATCCAACTTTGATGTAATGTCCTTAAAACAAGTTCAAATGAGGCTCAGTAGTGTGTGTGGCCTCCACGTGCCTGTATGACCCCCTACAACATCTGGGCATGCTCCTGATGAGGTGGCGGATGGTCTCCTGAGGGATCTCCTCCCAGACCTGGACTAAAGCATCCGCCAACTCCTGGACAGTCTGTGGTGCAACGTGGCGTTGGTGGATGGAGCGAGACATGATGTCCCATATGTGCTCAGTTAGATTCAGGTCTGGGAACGGGCGGGCCAGTCCATAGCATCAATGCCTTCCTCTTGCAGGAACTGCTAACACACTCCAGCCACATGAGGTCTAGCATTGTCTTGCATTAGGAGGAACCCAGGGCCAACCGCACCAGCATATGGTCTCACAAGGGGTCTGAGGATCTCATCTCGGTACCTAATGGCAGTCAGGCTACCTCAGGCGAGCACATGGCTGTGCGGCCCCCAAAGAAATGCCACCCCACACCATGACTGACCCACCTCCAAACCGGTCATGCTGGAGGATGTTGCAGGCAGCAGAACGTTCTCCACGGCGTCTCCAGACTCTGTCACATGCTCAGTGTGAACCTGCTTTCATCTGTGAAGAGCACAGGGCGCCAGTGGCGAATTTGCCAATCTTGGTGTTCTCTGGCAAATTATTATTGGGGGTGTCTTGCTAATTGCCTATAATTTCCACCTGTTGTCTATACCATTTGCACAACAGCATGTGAAATTTATTGTCAATAAGTGTTGCTTCCTAAGTGCACAGTTTGATTTCACAGAAGTGTGATTGACTTGGAGTTACATTGTGTTGTTTAAGTGTTCCCTTTATTTTTTTGAGCAGTGTACTTTATTATCCCCGAGGGGAAATTTGTCTTGGAGAATTAGTCAAACACTGAGTGTACAAAACATTAGGATCACAGTTTGCCCTCAGAACAGCCTCAATTCTTCGGGGCATGTTTGGCTAGGCATCCTCCTTTCCCTTTCTACAAGGTGTCGAAAGCATTCTACAGGGATGTTCCAATGTTTCCCCACGGTTGTGTCAAGTTGACTGGATGTCCTTTGGGTGGTGGACCATTCTTGATTCACACAGGACACGGTTGTGTAAAAAAAAAAAATCAGTTCTTGGCACACAAACCGGTACGCCTGGCACCTACTACCATACCCCGTTCAAAGGCACTTAAATATTTTGTCTTGCCCATTCACCCTCTGAATGGCACACATACAGTACACAATCCATGTCTCAATTGTCTCAAGGCTTAAAAATCCTTATTCAAGCTGTCTCCTCCATTCATCGACACTGATTGAAGTGGATTTAACAGGTGACATCAATAAGGTATCATAGTTTTCACCTAGATTCACCTGGTCATTCTATGTCATGGAACACTCAGTGTATCTAATCATTATGTCATCATGAAGTGCTTTGAGAGACTAGTCAAGAATCATATCACCTCCACCTTACTGGCCACCCTAGACCCACTTCAGTTTGCATACCGCCCTAACAGGTCCACAGACGACGCAATCACCATCACACTGTACCCTCCAAGCTCATCATCAAGCTGGAGGCCCTAGGTCTCAACCTCGCCCTGTGCATTTGGGTCCTGGACTTTCTGACGGGCCACCCCCAGGTGGTGAAGGTAGGAAACACTACCAACAATGATGAGACCGCCTACAGGGAGGAAGTGAGGGCAGTCGGAGTGCGGTGTCAAGAAAACAACCAATCACTCAACGTCAACAAAACAAAGGAGATGATTGTGGACTTCAGGAGACAGCAGAGGTAGCACCCCCCTATCCACATTGAAGGGACGGCAGTGGAGAAGGTGTAAAGTTTTAAGTTCCTTGGCATACACATCACAAACAAACTGAAATGGTGCACCCACACAGACAGTGTGGTGAAGAAGGCGCAACAGCGCCTCTTCAACCTCAGGAGGCTGAAGAAATTTGGCTTGTCACCAAAAACCCTGACAAACCTTTACAGGTGCACAATCGACAGCATCCTGTCAGGCTGTGTCACAGCCTGGTACGGCAACTGCACCGCCCTCAACCGTGATGCTCTCCAGAGGGTGGTGCAGTCTGCACAACGCGTCACCGGGGGCAAACTACCTGCCCTCCATGACACCTACAGCACCCGATGTCACAGGAAGGCCAAAAAGATTATCAAGGTCATCAACCACCCAGCCACTGCCTGTTCACACCGCTACCATCCAGAAGGTGAGGTCAGTACAGGTGCATCAAAGCTGGGACTGAGAGATTGAAAAATAGCTTCTATCTCAAGGCCATCAGACTGCTAAACAGCAATCAATAACTCAGAGAAGCTGCTGCCTACATTGAGACCCAATCACTGGCCACTTTAATAAATGGCTCACTAGTCACTTTATAAAATGCATTCTAAATAATGCCACTTTAATAATGTTTACATATCTTACATTACTCATATCACATGTATATACTGTATTTTATACCATCTATTGCACCTTGCCTATGCCGCTCAGCCATCGCTCATCCATATACTTACATGTACATATTCTCATTCACCCCTTTAGATTTGTGTGTATTCGGTAGTTGTTGGGGAATTGTTTGATTTCTTGTTAGACATTGCTGCACTGTCGCATTTCGCTACACTCGCATTAACATCTGCTAACCATGTGTATGTGTCAAATAACATTTGATTTGACTTGATTTAACAGAGATCAGGATGATGATTCCTTCATGGTCTGTGCCAAGTTTACGCTGTACCTCTTTAGTTCTTCTTCTTACTAACAATGGCTTCTACGTCACAAGACACACAATGGGAACGTTGAATTCATTGATTCATTTCTTTAGCAAAAGAATGAGGCATCATCTCACAATGTGAAATGTTAAACCCCATGTGACCTACTTGTTGCGTGTATGTACTGTACTGACATGTATGTACTGACATGCACATACACGTGTTTTTAAATGTATGAACATGGTCATGTATTTTGTCTGTAATGTATTTTTAATGGGGATCCTGATAAATTAAAATCAAATCAAACATACTCTGCTTATCTGCAACACTGTTTGAGAGTTATTCACCCCATCTGAAAATGTTCCTAGTTGTCCTGTACCTTTATGACGTATATACCTACTGTGTAGGATTCACAATGGCATTTCTAGAGCAATATGTGTGATCCAAACCAGGCAAATGGATCAGTGGCTTTACGGTATGTAAACGTTGAGACACTCATCAATCCTCAACTCTAATCACTATTATAAAACACAATAAAAGTGCACTTTTTGATCAACTGAGGTGTTGCCACACATGGGTATACTGGAAATACCCCATACTAACCTCCACCAACTTTATCAATCATGGTTACTGTTGTATCACCCAGAACAGTTTGTCAATGATCTCTACTTAATCATTCATCTCTTATCAGGGCTTTATCTGTGACCAATATATCAAAACCATGTTAGTCATCCTATAATTCTTATCAATATCTCAGTTACAGGACGTTCAGATTTCCAAATACTGTACTGCTCATATTGCTTCATTTCTTGCTGGCGGAAATACTTTGTGCTAAGAAGTACATTTATTTTACATATAAAATACAACAAAGTAAACATTCCTATAAAATCCATATGTACACATATAAAACGCAACATTGTCAAGCTATTAAAAAAAAACAATAATACTTCTGATTCAATTTTAGAAAATAAATACATGATATGAATGACATTTTCTAATATTTCTTTCAAAATCTTCAAAATTGCCATTGAGTATCTGTTTAACAGTACAAAAGAAATCAAATATATTTTATGTACAATTATTAGCTCAATAAGTGGTATCCTATATACATATGGTTACTGTATGGTGTCCGTTTTAGGACAGTATCATGGGTCCTTAAGTCTATTATCACCAGAAAGCACAGCGATCACAGGAAATGCATGCCATCCCAGGAAATGAAAGTACCGTACACATCACTACACTCTTAGAAAAATGGTTCCAAAAGGGTTCTTCAGTTGTCCCAATAGGATAACCCTTTTTGGTTCCAAATATAACCCTTTTTGGTTCCAGGTAGAACTCTTTTGGTTTCCATGTAGAACCATCTGTGGAAAGGGACAGTCGAAGAACCCTTAAAATACTGACATCTAAGAGTGTAGTTCTGGAACTAGAACTTGGTTTCTGGCTCTGAACCCTGGGGAGAGCAAAGAGATACTACTTTTAGTTTAGATTTTATTTTGTCAGCTCATCTTACTGTACTTTGTACCTAGAGTTTAATGAATTATCTGTACCTACACATGAGTTGCAACATTACAAGAGTTATTTTTATTAATTATCATTTTGATTGCTGATGACTATTCATTACAAATGTAGAAAAGACAATGACAAATAGATTTGATGGGTCTCAGTTACTTACATGCACAAATTTGTCCCTGCTACGCAAACTTGACACACCATTGCATTGGTTGCCATGGATAGTGGCTGTTGTTATAACCTGTAAGACAACATGATACACAAGAATCAGACAAGTTCCTGTGAATGAACCGATGTGGGCCAAGATAAGGTTTGGCACCTCTTATCTAGTCTGTAAGGGTGGAAACATCAATAGATATAGTATTTTTCTAGAGGTAAATGTTATACCTTTTCGCAGACTTTTGTCTTTTCAGAGTTTACTGGATGTTTCTCCAGGATATGCAGCATGGCATCGTGGAGGGTCAGGAAAAACATGGACGACTTCACCTCGTCATCAAAGAACTTACAGCTGTGCAGTTTCTCCAGGATGTACTCTTTGGACACAAGGGACAGATATCGTTAGTTCAATCACCTTACCTCTATTTGTTTCAGAGTGATTGAATTCAGTGTTAAAGAGAAAATGGGAGAAGGAATGGGTGGGACAGATGGCTTGTCTTAAACCAGGCTTACCGTCACATGCCACAATGTAGACCTCAACTTCAACCCGAATGAGCTCTTTGAGTGCCTATAGAACACAGCAAAATATCAGTACCCAGCGAGTAGAAATACTCTGGTAAAATATACAATCATCCACACATTCCCCAGGGTTGTAACGGAAGAGTTTTGTTTTACCGCTTTGAGTCCCTTGAGGGCAGAGATGTCGAGGAAGGAGACGGCTGAGAAGTCCAGGATCAGGCTGTGGACGTCTACTCTGGGGACTTGGATGTTGGCAGGAAGCTCAGAGTTCCAGTTCACCTGGACAGGAAGGTCCTTGAAGTCAGAGGGCTGGTCCAGTTCCTCCATGTTGCTCTCATCCTCAGACTCCTCAATGGGACCAGAGCTGGTGAGCAGTAGGCCTTTCTGCACCGGGAGAACCACAACATTACCACAACCTCTTATTGTGAAAACCTTACTACATGTAGAAGGTGATCTTTGGAGGTCCACCCACCATTATGGGATGATGATTCATTTGTTTTTCATATACATGCAACCACAAGACCATTCTGATAAGGCATGTACGGGGACGACTGCCTATAGGTCCTGCAGCATGTGCTTGATGTCTGTTGATTTTGGATTGCTAGAAGTATGTTGTTGCCAGGTTTGAAACTAATGTTTTGGGCTAGATGGATTTATGACATGCTATGGCCATTTAAATGAAACTTTATGACACAGGGGGCTCTTGTAAAGTGTTAACGGGGTAACTTTGTTAGTGGAAGTTATCTTTTTATGGGTTTCTAAGGGCAACAGGTAAGTGCACCACTACTCACAGATGTCATCTGCAGCTCTCCTTTCTTTAGAAGTTTCCTGATCGTCCTCAGGGCTTTGTTTCTCTTTCTCAACACCCTCAATGGGTTAAAGCCCACCTGAAAACATATCAAAGTCAAGTTGAACCCTAATTGGCAATTGCACACATGAAAGTGGGAGTAACTGTTACACATGGGCTTTATTGTGAATGGGGCATATTGTTTACCAGTGCCTTGGCCATCATACAGATCAAGGCTAAACTTTGTCTTATCTGCATGCGTTTAGTGTTTAGTAAGGTGCAAGTTAAACTGTAGTAACACCGATTTGTATGGGAACTATTGCTATACAACCTGGTATACTATATTACCTCATACACTGAGGTGGTATTGACCTTCATGAGTTTATTTGATCATTCTTTATGACCTTTTTCCATTGGAACAAATCTAATGAGAAAATAAGATGTCTTAATAAGCACCCTCATGAATAATTACCTTGTTGGCCCATGTCATGGAATTGTAAGGCCTACGTGTAAATGTGTTTGGTAGAATTCTTCATTTTACATGTCTAATTGTGTATAATTGCTTACTTACAGCTTCCACCAGCTTGCCTCGGAAAAAATCTATATTGGCAAAGAAGATGGGTGACGGTATCCTGAAGATCTTCACACCCTCTGGCTCATAGATCTGGAAAGAGATATATAAACAATAGAACAAGGACCATGTGTAGACACACCCTCTGGCTCATAGATCTGGAAATAGATATATAAACAATAGAACAAGGACCATGTGTAGACACACCCTCTGGCTCATAGATCTGGAAAGAGATATATAAACAATAGAACAAGGACCATGTGTAGACACACCCTCTGGCTCATAGATCTGGAAATAGATATATAAACAATAGAACAAGGACCATGTGTAGACACACCCTCTGGCTCATAGATCTGGAAATAGATATATAAACAATAGAACAAGGACCATGTGTAGACACACCCTCTGGCTCATAGATCTGGAAATAGATATATAAACAATAGAACAAGGACCATGTGTAGACACACCCTCTGGCTCATAGATCTGGAAATAGATATATAGACAATAGAAGAAGGACCATGTGTAGACACACCCTCTGGCTCATAGATCTGGAAAGAGATATATAAACAATAGAACAAGGGCCATGTGTAGACACACCCTCTTCACAGTCTTGTAAGACAAAAATATATTGGTGAGTGTCTTTAGTCCACATTACAGTTTACTCACACTCATGTAATCCTTGCGGTCTTTGTAGATATCTGTTCCTGTGATATTGGCCAGGACACTGCAACGTGGGCTGGGAAAAAATGCAGGCAGAAATGTCACTTTGACATTGTGTTCCAGGGTTGGGGTTAATTCTGAATTGAGTTGTGAATTGGTCTTTAATTCCAAATCAATTATTGAATTTGAACTGAATGCAAACTGGCCTCATCCCACAGGAAGCAGAATTTTAATAGAATTTGAATTAAAGGAAGTAGAATTGAATTCCTTACATCATTACGCACATGTTTATTTTGACATCATGCATGGTTACTATGTTTAACAATTTCTTGAAACATTTCATTTTTAAAACGCATCCTCCTAAAAAGAGTGTTAAATAATTAACAGTGGTCTGGAAATATTCTAAGATCATTTTGGTCATAATTCACTTACATAATATTTGGAAAAATTCATTTCCCACAATGAATACTAACATCTGAGTTATAATCCCATTTTTATTGATGGTATCTGTATTCTTTAGTAAGTGGTAGCAGATGTTTTGGGCAAAATATTTATCAAAGGAATGAGACTTATCTGTTTCTTGTCTCAGTTGAATTTATTTTAATTGCTTTGAATTCAATTATACTTCCTTTCATTACAATTAAATTCCAATTATGCTTCCTGTGGTGTGTGGCCAATTTACATTTGAATCTCAATACTTGGATTGAATTGAATCAAATTCTGAAATGTCGAATTAACCTCAACCCTGGTGTGTCCAACTCCTAATAACATTGAAAACTGACAAAGAATAAACAAAGACACACGTTCAACTTTTTTGTTAGGAATTTGGAGATTTGTGCCCATACTCACAACTGAGCCCTGAAGACAACGGTGAGCAGCTCGATCCCTAGACCTACAGCCAGCCCCAGATCCAGCCCCAACAGGATGGAAGCCAGGCAGGTCACCACCCACACCACCTGGATAAAGACATGGAGGGGAGGCAAGACAGGGGGATGCAGGAAGGAAGGGATTGGAGGAAATATGAGTTCATTATCACAGTTGGTAAATACAACATTGCTTGTTTCCATTTTAAGTGCAGTTCAGTGGGAGTATCTCAGAAGACTCACACAGTCGGGCCGGTCTCTCCTCCACAGGTAAGGGACTTCTCTGATCTGCATCAACATCCCCTTCAGGTTGACTATGACCACCGCCCCCAGCACCGACTGTCAACACAGAGGGAAAAGGTCAGGCAATGACATCTTTGATGATCAGTCACAAGAGTTGCACAAGACTTCCATCTAAATTCCAGTGCTCTTATCAACTTCATGCAGAGTGATTCATTCCGTAATGTCCTAATCTTAGATGTTAAGTCCCCTATATGGGGGACTTTGTGAGGTTCTGGACTGATTCTTTGTATGTCTATTTAGGCGGAAATCAAAATGTTTCCCTATCATTCAACTCCTAAAGTCAATTATATTGTAAATACTGAGTGAGTTTTACCTTTGGGAGTGGCTCCAATAAGAACCCAATAGCCAAGGTGACGACCATCACGATGAGCGCTGACAGTAGCCCAGCAATCTGAAATGAAGTAACACTTTATTTTACTCACATTTGGCTATTCACAAAACAACTACAGATAAGCACTTTTTAAGCAGTGTTTCCCTTTGATATATTTCATAAATTATCATTATTTATTAACTTGGTACATTGTAACTCTGAGTCAATTCTTTCATTCCTCGCTATGTACTGTAGGCCACGAGTCACGACAAACTACATCACATTCTGTCTCCCATTTGTGCAATTCTATCTGGTTTGGACTATGATAAGTTATCAGTCATTATTACACCAAAGATAGAGAGACCCAAACAGGTCAATATTTCATAATGTTTACAGCTACATCTCTTGGAAGGAACTCTAAATATGGTTGTGTGTCTGTATTCTCAGATAGCCTCTTGGTTTAGTAGTTTACCTGGGTTTTACCACCTGTACTCTCCTGTACCGCACTCCTGGAGAGAGCTGTACTTGCTGCAAACGACTTAAAGGCTGCTCCAACGATGTTACTGGCCCCAAAAGCGATCAGCTCCTAGAGAGCAAAACAAGGACAAATACATGTTTTGGAACCGTTGATATTAGTTCAAGTCTTATGTTGATAGTTTGTATTAGGCTGACAACCCTCATTCACAAGCAACAATAAACACATTTTTCCGTACCGCCTCGGCTTCCAACCCCTCCTCCTAATGTTCTGGTTTTGGAACTCACCTGATTTCCGTCTATGATGTAATCGTGTTTGACTGAGTAGACCTTGGCGACAGAGAAGGCTACAGCAAAGCCCACTATGGCCATAGGGAACGCCTCAACAGCAGTCTCCCCGAAGATCTGCATGTTCGGGGCCATAGGTGACTCATACCTAACAGATTGAGAGGGAGAGATATTGTTAGATTCTTTTCCCATCTATTCTCAGCCATTTTAACATGCAGCAAACATCTTTTTATATGTGCTTACCCCACTGGAATACGGCCGACAACATCAACTTTATAAATCACCCGGAAGTTGAATGCATAGGAAACGCCACAAGCGATGACAGTCTGCGAAAGTCATTACCAAAATCAATTTATCAGTTATTAGCAGGACAAATGCAATCTGGTGATAAAACAGTATATTTCAAGAGAATCTGGTTACCTTGCCAACTTTTACACAAAGCTGTGACACACTGCAGGCTTTTAGTACATCAAAATAAGTTCATGTATTTTCCTACAATTCACCTGATTGTCCTCATCTGCCGTACTGTGAGTCAGTGTGAGAATAAAATATCAATACTGTACGTTTCACAAAAGCTGGCTTCTTGCTACAAGGGCATTGTACTTTGGATCAATACACTCTTAGAAAAAAGGGTTCCAAAAGGGTTATTTGGCTGTCCCCATAGGAGAACCCTTTTTGGTTTCTGGGTAGAACTCTTTTTGGTTCCAGGTAGAACTCTTTTGGGTTTCATGTAGAACCATTTATGTAAAAGGTTATACATGGAAACCTGTAACCAAAAAGGGTTCTTCAAAGGGCTATCCTATAGGGACAGCCAAAGGACCCTTTTAGGCTCTAGATAGCACATTGTTTTCCAAGAGTGTACCAAGATAGGAACAAGGGAGTGACTGTTCAGGATAAGAATAACAATGCTTTCCGATGCTTATTTGTGATGATATGATCTGTACTTTGTGCAAGTACATACTCATATTCAAATGTATATTAAATAGTGAGACACATCTACATAAACAGTGCCCTGTATGACGATGCCTTTTTCTTTTCTCTTAGAAGAAAAGGTGTTATCTAGAACCTAAAATGGTTCTTCGGCTGTCCCCGTAGGATAACCCTTTGTAGAACCCTTTTAGGTTCCAGGTAGAACCCTTTTCTTTTCAGATAAAACCCATTGGGTTCTTTTTTCTAGGAGTTTAAATTCAGTGGTTCCCCGTATGAAGCTGGTTCTGTGTATATATAGAGCTGAAGCCCAGGTTGTGATGACATAGTGCACACAGTGCCACTCACCATGATAACCTCTATGGGGATGGGAACAGGCAGCTTGGCTTTGTATCTATCGTTGATCTCCTTCACTATGAACACCACCACCATGATCAGTATGGACGTCACCAGGTCACACACATTGGTCTTCTCGATCTGGACAAAGATCTTCTCCAGGGTCTGAGGAAGACGTCAGTTAATATTGATGACAGTAATGAAGAACCAGTTACAGGGTGTGAGAGTTCAGTCAGAGGTCTCTACACCAAGCCATGACTCATGAATTATAGCTTTTTCTGAAATGTTGGGGGCACTTGAGGAATACATGTGCTTAACTGTGTAAGATAAGATGGGACAATGAGACACTTGTTTATCTTATCAACACAGTGTTATTCCTCAGAGCTATAGAAACAGATCAGATATGAGGGATAAGATATGAGGGAGTTAATGAATATATCTCTGTTGTAGCTAAGTCATTGCATATTTGGATATCAGTTGAAAAAATCATACTGTTGCATTGAAAGACATGTGACCTCATCCTGTCTCTCTTCCTGGACTCACATAAATGATGGACAGGGGTCCACTGAGTCCCGGCACCACCAGGCCCAACACGAACTTCAGCTGGGACACCAGGATGTGGATGGCAGCCGCGGTGGTGAACCCAGACACCAGCGTGTCTGACAGGTACATGACGATGAAGCCTACCTGCAGCAGACCCATGGCCAGCTGGGAGAGAAGCAGAGGACTCATGTTAGAATATGGGAGATCACATCCATAGATAGAGAGAGGGAGTCATTGTTCATTTTAGATTCAGATTACAGAGAGATATGAGTAATGTACAGTACATGAGGGATAATGCTGAGGTAATGATGGTGTTTTACCTGCATTATCCCCATGAGGAAGGTGACAGAGGCGGCCACCATTACTCTCTGCTCGTCGCTGGTCAGCCCCTCAAACCCAGTGATGTTGATTGGGGGGCCTTCGTCAGGCACAAGCCTCGTCACCACTGCACCCACCATGAGGCTCAGCACAGGGAACGCTCCTGGAGTGAGTGGGGTGAGGAGAAAGAGAGAGGGAGCGAAGATGAGGATGCAAGGGATGGAAAGTGGAGAGGTGGGCAGAGAGAGGGTGGTAAAGTACAGTAAAAAGGTGTGATGGCTTGTGATGGTCAGAGCAAAACACTGTACACGCACACACACATGCACAGTACTTACCTACTGAGATATGTCTGGAAGTGCCAAGGAAGAAGTAGATGATCACTGGGAAGAAGGCAGTGAAGAGTCCGTACCATGGAGGGAGGGAGGCCAGCAGGGAATATGCCAGACCTGTCAATCAAACAAAAACAATGAACAACAATTTAGAGTGCATGTTAAATAACTCCACCATAAGTCACAGGAGACTACGACAGCATTCAAGAGTCATCATGATCCAGATGTTTTAAGTATCTATTGACTTTTCTGTGTGTCAATGCTAGTACTGTGACAATAATGCCTGCTAATAAAGATACGTTTCCATCTCTTCTTTCATTAAACAACTATTAATAGGTGTCTAGGACCAGATAATATATTTTAGGTGATAACACTATCGGACCTGATTACCATTCCGTAAAACCATAGTTCATCAATATTGTTACTTTATTTTCTTTCAATGATCAATGTTGATGTTTTTGGGACGTTAATGAGGTCTACAGTTCTTTATCAAATGATTTCTCAAAAAGTGCTCTGCTTTGATAGATCTGAAGATGCGCACTGGTTGATTGAGGTGGGTTAGAGTGGGTATTAGCTTCACCTTGTAGAACAGCTACCAGTCCAGTGCTGACCCCAGATACAATATCACTCAGCAACCATTCTTTCAGCTGGTAGATTCTCATCCAACCAATGAAAGGCAGCAGAGAGAGCGCTGCGTTCTTAGCGCGCTTGAGGTCACAACTACAGTTAACACACACACCATTTTTAGTTAGTCTCCACAGACATGATTTACTAATAGTGTATAACATCTAAGTATCTTTATGCACAACATTTAGACATACAGTATATAGGATGATAGGGCTGATCTTTAAACTAGATGTATGCTTTTGAAGGAAAAGTTACCATATCTTTAAGCAAACTAAAGACAATCAGGGCATCTCAGGTAAAATGTCATGTGGGCCCACTAGTCCACACCAAAGAAAGACTAAACTACTAAAGTGAATTGAGTGGTAATAACTAGATGAAGGGCTAGATTCAATCCGTTCTGTCTTAACCCGAAATAACCCACAACTGTATAACAGTCATTGTTTTTATTTCCGCATGTCTGAGGTGTAACTGCATTAGAGCTGTCAAATCAGCAAACGACTTCCGTCAGTTTACCTGTCGCAGACATTGCCATTGGATGTGCTGAGTCGCATTAATTATAATCCCAAGCAGCCTTGTTACTGGAATGGGTGTTGTAATAATCTACACCTCCAATAGGCTGATAGAAATCCTTCTGATTTAGTTGAATGATATTATTTCTTTTAGCCTATACTTTACAGTTCTAAACTAAACACGAGTGGGACGGGTGTGGCTTCGTGACAATGACCACAGGAGCAGCCCCTCACCTATTTGACAGCTCTTAATGCAGTTACACGTCCGACACCGCCAACATACCAGCTATGCGGAGTGTCTGCTATTGCCAGTTGATTGAATCTACACAGAAGTTTTGCATCCATGCACTGCAGCCTATCACAAGGCTACCTTCAGTGTTACACAAAACAACACAAGCAAAACAACAGAAGAAACTTGATTGATTCTTACGTGAAATACTGCTTGACGTGGTGCCGCAGGGTCTTATGGTGCCTGTGGATCTTCTCATGTTCGTCTGCGAAGGCGTCCTCTGAGTAGAGTGGCCTGGCGACCACATACTGCTTCATCTTTACCCTCTACTTCTCGTTGAGTGGTGCAGCACCTGTTCCTCACAGGGTCTCTGAGACCCATCAATCACATTTTAGTACAGGTTCCTGTCATATCTTTCCCTCCTGCCTTTGAAAGTACCTTGACACAGACAATTACTGTGGAGCTGCTGCACAACAAAGGTGCAACTACAGTCACACACTAACTAACTACATCAGCCTGTGTCATTAGTGTCACAGCTCTGTGATGTCCAGTGGACCAGCTGCGACTGGCATGGTTGAGCAGGGCCTGTGCTGCCTGTCAGCGTTGACCTGGTTAGAGTGGTCTGGGATAAACAAGGGTTGTGATACCATTATAACACACGGGATAACTAGGAAAGGTTGTCCTATTTTACAAAGAGTTTTAACTAAGTAATACGAACAAAAAAAATACTCTGAAGAAAGTGTTAGGTCACCAACTGCCACAGACGACTGCCACAATCGATCTATCTTTAATAGTAATAAATTATAAGCAAGGTACTAAAATTATGCATAACACTAACACTTACCTGACTAGTTTATCTGTGTACGCAGCTTCAGTGTATCCAAACTTTGCCTGTCTTTCTCTCTCTTTCTCTCCGCACAGAGGAACACCCCGAGATTATCTAGGACCCTTGGGAATGTTGCCATCCATAAATCCTCTCTCCCGGGTTGCTTATCGTTCTTAACTGTAATTATTAACAGCAATTATGATGCAGTCATCACACGCCAGCCCTGCCTTATCCTTGACCATTGTTCTTATTGATAAATGCCCTGGCACATTGCCTCAACTTTCAATGATGAATGAGTGTGTCTGAGAACCCCACTTATGGGCAGGGTGGGGAGGACTGGACAGTGGTCGTGGCTGTACACTGGAGATCAGTGGACGTTTCATGGTAGAGGTTCAGGTTAGGGTTGAGGTTAAACATGGATGTGTATGAAGAGGGGTAACAGTACTATTATACAATAATATCCCGCTCTCAACTTTCAAGCTGGCTGTAACAGCCGTTGGTGGAAGAAGGTGAGGACCAAGGTGCAGCGTGGTACGTGTTCATCTTTTATTATGACTTGAACACTGAATGGAAAAACAACAAAAGAGAATGAACAAAACCGAAACAGTTCTGTCTGGTAGAGAATACAAAAACCTAAAACAACTACCCACAATCACAGGTGGGAACAGGCTACCTAAGTATGGTTGACAGCTGCCTCTGATACCAGGCCAAAACACATAGAAATACAACACACAGAACAAAACATAGAACGAAAAACATAGAATGCCCACCCCAACTCACGCCCCGACCAAACCAAAATAGAGACATAAAAAAGGAACTAAGGTCAGGACGTGACAGTACCCCCCCCCAAAGGTGCGGCCTCAAAACCTGAACCTATAGGGGAGGGTCTGGGTGGGCATTTCACCGCGGTGGTGGCTCTGGTGCGGGACGTAGACCAACTCCACCTTAGTCTTGGCCCACTTAGTTGGCGCCTCTGGAGTGGCGACCCTCGCTGCCGACCCTGAACTGGGGACCCTTACAGCGGGCCCCGAATAGGCGGGAGACTCTGGTGGCGCTGGACAGGTGGGAGACTCTGGCGGCGCCAGACAGGCGGGCGGCTCTGGCGGCTCCGGACTGACGGGCGGCTCTGGTGGCTCCGGACAGACGGGCGGCTCCGGACAGACTGGCAGCTCTGGACAGACGGGTGGCTCTGGCGGCTCTGGACAGACGGGCGGCTCTGGCAGCTCCGGACAGACGGGCGGCTCTGACAGCACTGGATAGACGGGTGGCTCTGGCAGCTCCGGACAGACAGGTGGCTCTGGAGGCTCCGGACAGAAGGGGAGACATACAGGCGGCCTCCTCCTTGGCCGAGGCACCGGATGCACTGGGTCGTGGAGGCGCACTGGAGGTCTCGAGCAACGAGCCTGCACAACCTGTCCTGGCTGGATACCCCCTGTAGCCCGGCAAGTGCGGAGAGTTGGAACTGGCCGCACTGGGCTGTGCTGGCGAACCGGGGACACCGTGCGTAGGGCTGGTGCCGTATAACCCGGGCCGAGGAGACGCACTGGAGACCAGATGCGCTGAGCCGGCATCATCCCTCCTGGCTCGATTCCCACTCTAGCCAGGCCGATTCGAGGAGCTGCGATGTAGCGCACCGGGCTATGCGTGCGCACTGGGGACACCGTGCGCTTCACCGCATAACACGGTGCCTGCCCGTTCACTCTCTCACCACGGTAAGCACAGGGAGTTGGCTCAGGTCTCCTACCTGCTGTCGCCAATCTCCCTGTGTGCCCCCCCAAAAGAATTCTGGGGCTGCCTCTCGTGCACGTTACCTTGAGCCAATTCCTCGTAGTGTCGCCGCTCCGCTCTAGCTGCCTCCAGCTTCTCTTTCGGACGGCGATACTCTCCCGGCTGTGCCCAGGGTCCCTTGGCGTCCAATATTTCCTCCCATGTCCAGGAGTCCATTACACGCTGCTTGGTCCTTTGGTGGTGGGTAGTTCTGTAACGGCCGTTAATGGAAGAAGGTGAGGACCAAGGTGCAGCATGGTACGTGTTCATCTGTTATTATGAATTGAACACTGAATGGAAAAACAACAAAAGAATACAGAATACAAAAACAGAAAACAACTACCCACAAACACAGGTGGGAACAGGCTACCTAAGTATGGTTCTCAATCAGAGACAATGATTGACAGCTGCCTCTGATTGGGAACCATACCAGGCCAAACACATAGAAATACAGCACACAAAACAAAACATAGAATGAAAAACATAGAATGCCCACCCCAACTCACGCCCTGACCAAACCAAAATAGAGACATAAAAAAGGAACTAAGATCAGGACGTGACACTGGCTAATGTTGTGAGATTCATTGCAGCGACACAGAAGGGATATTACTGTTCATCTGGGGTTGGGGTGTCAGTGCAGGGGATGTCATGTTGTACTTAACAGTAGGTCTTACATGAAGCCTATCTAAAGCACCCATCTGAAGAAATTCAAGAATAACAATGTAAAAATATAATAGTAATTGTTTTGTCCAGACTGTTATGACCCAATTTCATCATATCTACAGTACATGCTGACCACTTGTGTCAAACAAAGGCCTACAGCATACCTATTTACAGCCTATCTATATACACCATACATCAGGGCTCCTTAATTACATCAGACACAGGACAATTTATTCTTGAGTGAATGGTCGAGAGGCTGGAACATAGTCATAAATAATTTGTACACAGCAAATTTACTCAAAGAAGCCCAAACAGATTTAGTATTTGACAAAAACAGAATAATTTCAAAACTTGATTACATTGGGATACGATCACATATGCCTCTCTAGTTATGCTTGGGAATACTTGGGAACAGATTTCCTAACCACAGGCGGCTCTATGAAAACATATTACATTGACCCAGATCTTGTTGCGTGACCAGTTGATAAGCTACAGGTATCTCTGCTTTATGTTATCATCACAGTTTTATCACAGCAAAATAGTACATGTTTTTGTTGGCTTTCAATGCTGCATTCCAGTCAAGTGAAAAAAGCATGTCTGTGGGAATGACCTCATAGGTGTGTGTGTGTGTGTGTGTGTGTGTGTGTGTGTGTGTGTGTGTGTGTGTGTGTGTGTGTGTGTGTGTACAGTATGTGCACGTGTGTGTAGGGGAAGGTTACTTAATTCTCTGTTTTTACTGTATATGTATTACTTACAGTACCCGAAGAAACATATTTGGGGTGTATGCTTCACAGGTTGATGTTTCTTGTCATGAATATTGCCCTGGAGGCAGAACTGAGAGATTTCCTCTAGATGGGCCAGCTGCAAAATTGTCTTTATTGTAAAAATCCGTAAAAACAAGATGTTCTTGCCTTGTCATGCTGTTTGTTATAGATCAGGCCTTTGTCCTTCAAGGCTTTGACATGTGTGTTGTCAGATTTGTAATGGCCGATGAAGGCTGGATCGCTCCGTTAACGACTACAAGGACAAACAGTTTCCACTGACTCCCTATTACTGCCCTTTCCACTCATAAAGGCAGATTAAAGAAAAGAATGGTCTCTCACAGAGCAAGGTGAACTGAGTGACTTGGTTGTGACCCATTTTGACAGTGATGTGATTGAGGTATGTGAAGAATTACTAATATAACTGTTTAAAAACTATTTGTGATGGTCTGTCTGCATTTTAGTTTTTTTGTGTAGGGTTTTGCAAGTAAGTAATTTAAAAGTACAATTATTTTTGAGTCGTCATATGTGAGTACAATTGGCTTGTACAATAGTACAATAAAGTACATTAAATAAAGCACAATAAATAAACATGTCTCATATATGAATGAATATACTTTCCCATGTATCATTTAGTGAGTATTCAAATAGTCCGTAAATCATTGAATCAATGAATCACTCCTGATAGGAGCTTGGCATGGCCTACACAACATAATAATAACTATAGAACAACCAATAGACAGTGCGGTAGTATTCAGCAGAGAAAACTGAGAACCTTTTACATTGTGATGATAAACAACAAAGAAACGATGCATGTCAGGTTGTCCCCAGGAACAGGTTCCATATGGGAGAATCCTAGCAACTATAACAATCCACAACCACCGGTAGAGATCAGAACACAATAAACCCACTCTTCAAAGACACAATTATTTAACAATCTCACACCCAAGACATGGTTTATAAAGTTAACAGTTGCTGTCAAATATGAATTACTGATAATATAATCATATATTTTTTTTTTAAACCATGATACCATGAAAGCAGATCAGGTGATGGATGCTCTAAGCCCCATTGATACCTGGCACTGACATGAGTCCTTTGTTCTGATCTTGTCTACATTCTGATTGTTCCCATATTTCCAGAAATGTGTCGACACATGGCATTAAAATATGTCTGTTACCTGTCCCCTGTGTCTGCATTGTGACCAAATGTTCTGGTCCCTTCCTTTATGTAAATGATTTCACAACTATTTTTAAAAAATGCTATTCATTTATTTATTGTTGGACACATATTGATGTAATCAGTCAACGGTGCCACCTGTCAATGATTTTATAGGGTGGGAAAAATTCTGATTTAAATGGTTTCTCTGTCCAGATCTGTCTACACTTGTAAGATACCCAGACACAATGTGTGTCTGACTACCAGAGGTGGACAGGATGATATGATCACAATCAGATCACAATGTGTCTTTTGATTTTCTACCCTTGTCTAGAAAATGCGGGCACAAACAGAACGTGGACAAGATCAGGACAAAGCTAGAACCAGGTATAAA
Source organism: Oncorhynchus tshawytscha (assembly GCF_018296145.1). Classification (NCBI taxonomy): domain Eukaryota; kingdom Metazoa; phylum Chordata; class Actinopteri; order Salmoniformes; family Salmonidae; genus Oncorhynchus; species Oncorhynchus tshawytscha. The sequence continues at coordinate 17,890,895 of NC_056445.1, forward strand.
TGCAGCTATCGTTTCACAATAATTAAGAATGGAGCAACCTGTACGTACTGAAACAGTAACCTGCTTATAGAAAGAACACCTTGATCTGAATAGATGCAGCAGTCAAATAGTGAGGTAGTTGCTCACTGAAATAGACTGAATCTGATAAAAAAGGTGTGTGTGAGTCTTACAGTAGTGACTATGTTAGAGACTGAACGGAAAGCAATACGGATTTTTAAAGCTGGCTTTACACTATACAACCCACTGTACAAGTTCTTGCCTCTCCCATCTAGTAAGACTGTACTCCCCCAGGTGATAAAATGAAACATAACTCTTAAAAACAAGTGTTGAATATACCTTATTTGAGAACCATGTTCAGACTCAGTCAGCCACTGTAGTCCAATGTGGTGAAGAATGAATGCCGCTTGTGTGTGTGTGTGTGTGTGTGTGAAGAGGATGTGTACCTACGGTGATAAATGCCTTTACACAGTGCTCCAGTAGGCGCCAGATTTGAAAACAAAGTAAACATCATCCCACAATTAGTAACACAGCACTATCAAGCTTACTTCACAGTAACATCAGGGGAACGCTAGGCCCGTAATCTGCACAAACAACTCATACCTTGCACATGGCCAGAGGCAGATAAGGATATTTTGATTGACTGGGAAAGGAAATATGACATTAAATGTAATATTCCACAAAGCTTTAAATGCTTGCAGTCCATATTTAGACATGATTAAAAGAAAAACAACTTTACAGTTCTGCTCTTGGTATTGCTAGTGCACATTTTTTACAACAGTCTAGTCTGCCTTTTATTGTGATGAGTTGATGGCTGAGAACGCAACGTTGCATCATTCATCTCTTAATGGCCTTAATAAAAAAACAAGCAAGAAAACCCTTTAATCCAAAGAGGAAGAAGCGAAGCAAAAGGTTTTACTCCGCCAAAAATATGACCCCGAAAATAAACCAATGAAGTGAGGAATTTTTGTATCGAATTTGGTCAACAAAAAATAGAATTGATCATTTGCTACGTGACGCTTATTTGATTGAATAGAAGTTTCATAATGGTTAGAATGCAAGCTACGCAAAAACAACTTTATATCGGAGTTGTGCCTGTTGTCAGAGATAGACTCATCATGGATATTAGTATGGACATTGCCATTGAGGGCTTTCACCATTTGACAGTAATCAACTGGGTGGGGATTTCTATGAGTTGGGTTGCCTCAAACTCCTTGCTCCAGCTGAACGCTTACTCCACAGATGTTATTTTCTTCTCTAAAAAAAATGGACTACTTTAAAATGTAGATTGCTTCAATGGCGCTGCCCATGCTGGTACAGACGCTATGATTGCACAAATACAAAGATGGCTCTTCTATCTATCTCTATGGCCTGTTGTTCACACACTTATCTACTCTCTCATTGGCTAGAATGGTCTCACCTGATCTCGCCGCCTTCTGCCTGCCTTCCATCTTTGAGGACATGTATTTCCATTGATAGAGCAGTCACTTGAATATCTTGTCAATATAATAGACAATCTTTGTTTAAACACACTTCAACTTTTCCTGTATGACATCACTTCCTGTGCAGGGAATGGGTCGAGGAGAAGAAGTCTGTGAAGGGATCTGGGATGTAGTACCACTCTTGTTTCTGGACTCCATTTAACTAAGTAGGTCACAAATAAAACAGAAGTGTCTCTTCTTCCCTCTTCCGGGTTCACGGGAGTGCCCATCTCAGGAGGGAGGAAACTGAGTGCTTATAACACAGATCAACTGCGACTGCACGGATGAGCAGGACTTCTGTATTTATGCATTTGTTCTTCTGAAAGCCCTCGACACAAACACAAACAATTGTCCTGTTGTTGAAATGCGTACAAGGAAAAGGACATGCATAACTCCTATTGTAGTTTTTCCCTATTTATATGATTACACTTGTAAAGGAGAAGGGCCTTGACATAGCAGAGAGGTTACAATAATATAAATCAGTTTATTATTCATTGATCTAATTAAAACACTTTACTGTTGTTAAAGAGAGATATCAATGATCGGCTGCCTCAAATCACCCTCTTAGTCCACTCCAAAGTCCAAAGTTATACTCAGTTGGCGAAGAGCAGCTTCCCCTGAGTTTGAGCTGTAGTCTGGGGAAAATCCATCGTCAGTGTCACCTGATTTGACCGTGGTCCCTTATGGAAAATAATTTATACTGGCTGATCCTCCGTTCACAGAGAACACAGATACAGGGTCAGCTCTTCTGCGTTTCTGTGTTAGTTGGAGAGTCCATGGATTGCCTATGGATGAGCAGAGAGTCTCGGATGAATAACGGACAACATAATGGCTGTCAAACATTCTGATGCGATTGACAATAAAAGAGAACGGAGTGATGAAAATAGTTCTCACTCTATGCTGGTTGTCATAGGTCTCAATCAGGTCCTCTTCCTCAGTGAATGGCGGTGGCTCCTTGCAATCCTGCATTAGAGAAAGCTGGGCACAGACAAAGACAAGATGGCAAGGTTAATACAGTCTTTAGTCAGTTGTTTGAGCATCAATTCATATCAGAGAATAAACCACTGATTTCCGGGTCCCTCACCCCCTCAACCATGGCATCCTGCATGCTCCCATTGGCTGTCTCCAGTTTGATGAAGAGGATGGCGTCGTGGACAGAGAGAAAGAGGAGATCTCTTGTCACCTCCTCATCGAAGAAGGACAAGGCTTCCATTTTCCGTACAATTTCATCTGGAGTGTTAGATGCCAGTTAGAGAGACCAATAACAACAGCAAAGAACCCAATGCAGAAGGCAGAGCTGTCCAGTGCTGAAACAGACTGGCACAGACACCACCAGTTATCAGAATGTGAACCTCCAAGCAGGCCAACAAAACACAATCATTATTATGGTTATTATTCTTATCATTTTGGGGCAGCAGGTATCCTAGTGGTTAGAGCATTGGGCCAGTAAAGTAACCAAAAGGTTGCTGGATCGAAACCCCGAGCTGACAAGGTAAAAATCTGTCATTCTTCCCCTGAACAAGGCAGTTAACCCACTGTTCCCTAGTAGGCCGTCATTGCAAATAAGAATTTGTTCATAACTGACCAGCCTAGTTAAATTGAAAAAATATGACATGGACATTTTGATAGTACAATCTGCTTTTAGTTTATTCTAATCCACTTGGCAGCATTGAACAAACATTACACAGCAGAATTCTTTGTAAGAAAGTGATAGCACTGTCCCGATAACACACTGCTTACTATGCTCAAGACTTTAAATAGTGACATATAGTGTTTTTTTTAAAAATCCCAAACCGTACCGTCACAGCCTGCAATGTAGACATTGACTCCGATGCGTAGGAACTCTTTAATGACCTGTAGAGGACAGAGGGGAATAGATTAGTGTCACCAAATAATTGATTAATACACACTGTTTTGCAAGGAAGGTCTACAGTCGTGGCCAAAAGTTTGGAGAATGACACAAATATACATTTTCACAAAGTTTGCTGCCTCAGTATTTTTAGATATTTTTGTCAGATGTTACTATGGAATACTGAAGTATAATTACAAGCATTTCTTAAGTGTCAAAGGCTTTTATTGACAATTACATGAAGTTGATGCAAAGAGTCAATATTTGCAGTGTTGATCCTTCTTTTTCAAGACCTCTGCAATCTGCCCTGGCATGCCGTCAATTAACTTCTGGGCCACATCCTGACTGATGGCAGCCCATTCTTGCATAATCAATGCTTAGAGTTTGTCAGAATTTGTAGGTTTTTGTTTGTCCACCTGCCTCTTGAGGATTGACCAGAAGTTCTCAAGGGATTAAGGTCTGGGGAGTTTCCTGTCCATGGACCCAAAATATTGATGTTTTTATTCCCTTAGCCACTTAGTTATCTCTTTTGACTTATGGCAAGGTGCTCCATCATGCTGGAAAAGGCATTGTTCGTCACCAAACTGTTCCTGGATGGTTGGGAGAAGTTGCTCTCGGAGGATGTGTTGGTACCATTCTTTATTCATGGCTGTGTTCTTAGTCAAAATTGTGAGTGAGCCCACTCCCTTGGCTGAGAAGCAACCCCACACATGAATGGTCTCAGGATGCATTACTGTTGCCATTACACAAGACTGATGGTAGCGCTCACCTTGTCTTCTCCGGACAAGCTTTTTTCCGGAAGCCCAAAACAATTGGAAAGGGGATTCATCAGAGAGAATGACTTTACCCCAGTCATCAGCAGTCCAATCCGTGTATCTTTTTCAGAATATCAGTCTCTCCCTGATGTTTTTCCTGTAGAGAAGTGGCTTCTTTACTGCCCTTTTCAACACCAGGCCATACTCCAAAAATCTTCAGCTCACTGTGCGTGCAGATGCACTCACACCTACCTGCTGCCATTCCTGAGCAAGCTCTGTACTGGTGGTGCACCGATCCTGCAGCTGAATCAACTTTAGGAGACAGTCCTGGCACTTGCTGGACTTTCTTGGGTGCCCTGAAGCCTTCTTCACAACAATTTAACCGCTCTCCTTGAAGTTTCACTAAGGTAGTTAATGCAGCTAGCTAGTTTAGCCTACTCAAACACTTAGCTCAAACAGAGAGGGATGCTATGTTAGCTAGCTGGCTATATCTATCAAACACTGGAACTCTCCAAGTCAAGGTAATCTTTTGGTTTTATAAATGTATTGCCACCGGGGCCCACCGGTGTAACTGCTAAACTGCTTGCTGACTGTACACTGTACTTCATGATTGTAGCGGGTTTACTTACGCATTAGATATTAGTAGCTATGTTGACTACGACGTTAGCTAATATGGTGACAATGATGTAGACTGTGTGTAACTGTTAGCGGTTATGATATGAAGGTTTGGCTTGGAAAGTTTTTTTTGCCTGGTCACAGATAGCTGATGTGTTGTGCACTGAAGTCCACAAGTGATGGGAAAAGGTGAGAGGAGGAGAGCGCATAGATGCGAAAATGAATTATACAACGGGCAAAATTGTCATGCATTTGTATTCGACTACTATTCATTCCAAAGATTCTGTTGAAAAACATTTCCTAAACGGAAGCAAATGTAACAAAACAGGGATAAACATACCTGAATTGGTCCAAAAGAAACTAATTAGCAACTGTTGGACTAATGAATACACCCTAAATCATCTAGATGCATTCAAGAGCATGCGATGCAGTATTGAATGTGTCATTGTCTGTTACCTTGATGACTCTCATTTCTTTCTCGACCAGTGCACCTGCATTGTAAACTGTCATTCACAGGCTAGGTTGTAGCAACCTCATGATGGGGGTAGGGGAAATGTTAGTATCATGTAGCCTAAACTTATCGATATTACATTGAGCTGGGTGAATGGAATATGAATGGCAATAATCCAGTACGCTGTAATAGTAATAAGGCCATGCTATATAAAAAAAAATTGGCCTCCCTCATCTTAAACGTCACTGACCGTCACTGAATCATACAGAGGGTATTTATTCCTTTAGTTTTGTCATTTGTGCATTGTCATTGTCATGAGCCTGGGCACTGTGTATAAGCAGTGACATGATGCCTCGTCATATTTTCAATGATGGCCTAGGAACAGTGGGTTAACTGCCTGTTCAGGGGCAGAACGACAGATTTGTACCTTGTCAGCTCGGGGATTTGAACTTGCAACCTTTCGTTACTAGTCCAACACTCTAACCGTAGCCGCCCCAGAAAGATGACTCACTATAACACTGTAGTAAGGGATATTTTGTCTTTGAATGAACTTTGGCCTGTAAAATCTATTCTGTAGAATATCATATGGATGGTACCAGTAGTAGAGTCCGACCTACCAGTCTGAGAGACTTGACGGCCACCACGTCTAGGAAGGACACGGCTGAGAAGTCCAGTACCAGGCTGTGGATCTGGACCTTAGGTACCGACACCCTGACTGGTAGCTCCAAGGCCCAATCCACACGGACCTCCACCTCTGGCACAGGCCAATCCCCGTCCTCCACCTGTCCGGACTCCCGCCCACTGTCCTGCTCGCTCTCAAAGCCCTTGTTGTCGACACCCAGGGAGACCTCGGATACCACCTCCCCGGTCTGGGTGAACAAAGGTTCAACCAATCAATCAATCAATAAGTCAAATTTCCCTGTTTCAAAAGATTCTGAGCTGAACAGACGAATGTTATCAATAATCAGATTGTATCGTACCTCTGTCGCCCTCAGTTTCCCTTTCTTTATGAGTTTGTGAATCTTCTTGAGGGCCTTATTCCTCTTCTTGAACACTCTGACAGAGTCAAACCCCACCTGCATGTCAAAGGTCAAATGCACAACAAACTTTCATCTTGCCTGCTTGTAGAATGATAAGGCCTATCCACAATCTATACAATGTCAAGGGGAAATATAATGAGCTCACTCACCGTGACTCTCAATCGCTCTTTGAAGTAGTCAATGTTGGCAAAGTAGATGGGAGCATTGCACTTAAAAATCTTAATTCCGGGAACTTCTGTAATCTGACAGAGGAAGGCCTAATTATTGCATTTATTTCTGGCATCCATTTCTGGTAGAAATTAATTAGAGTTCAAACATTTCAGATGTCTTACATTCTTGTAGTCTTTCATGTTCCTGTATATGTTTGTGCCGGGTATGTTTCCAAGTGTAGAGCATGCAGGACTATGGATGAGGAGGAAAATATATATTTTTATAAATGAAATATATTTGCCTTAGTGCCATCCTAATCATTTCTATTTTGTAGACAGAAAATATAAATAATGACACTTTAAACTAGGACACATCAAGCATATGAATCCTAGAATCTCTTAGCAGTTATTTTTTTAATGCTTATTTGTTTTACATTATATATCAGTGGGTTTGGGAAGGTTGATATTTCTAATGACACGGGCTGAAGACTTCAAAGCCATCCTAATAGCCTTTGATTACAGAAGAGGCCTGCTCAGTGTTACCCATAGTTTCGCTGACTGACGTCTGTAGACTCTTATCTACACAGCGGTGAAGAGCACGTGGTCAAACACGCGAGCCAGGGAAATCTTTTGATCTTCTGATTTAGGGTTTATAATACAGAGTAAATACTGTAGTGTACACAACAATATCAACATCAAAATATGACATCTAATCTAGGCCTTCACAGAATGCATCTAGTAATGTATGTGATTGGTTCCATTGCATTCTGTTACGTGCTGTAGGTGTTATGTGTCACTCACAACTGTGTCCGGACCACGACAGTTCCCATCTCAAACACCAGGCCAGCCAGCAGTCCCACGTCTAGTCCCAACACCACAGAAGCCAGGCAGGTCGCCAGCCAGATGAACTTGGAAAATAACAAGTTTCAGTTTTAACTTATGATGAGATCCAGCAGAGAATGTCCTAGTACAATTGTTACCTGGAAGTGAAATACAGTGGATTGGGTGACATCAACACACTACGGTATCTTTACTGCCAGTGATTACATGTATAGTTATTCCATGAATCCATGCATGTATTCCAAGTTGATCATGCTTTCATGTCCATCTACTTCAGGTGATTGAAAGTGGATGGTGCTCTACACTGTTGCTGAGTGTCAGTGTTACTCACACAGTCTGCTCTGTTCTGTCTCCACAGTGTGGGCACCTCTGTCACCTGCATGAACATTCCCTTCAGGTTGGCGATGACGATGGCTGCCAGCACTGACTGTGGGACCAATACAGAGCTGGATTAGTGTGTTAGTCTACAGTAGGTATTCCCAAACTGGTATGCGCAATGCCGTCGGGTACGTCAAATAACCATTTTCAAACAGTACATTTATATTTTCCAACAGGGCTATACATTTGGGTGAGTTTTTTTTCTCGTCTGAGTAGCCTCGTTTCACTGACAAAAATAAAATGAAACCATTTAGTGTTCAGCGAAATAACAACACAACGTCAAATACAGGTAGTCTAGTCAAATAATTAACATCCAATCACATTAACCGAAAGGTTGCTAGATCGAATCCCCGAGCAGACAAGGTAAAAAAATCTGTCGTTCGGCCCCTGAACAAGGCAGTTAACCCACTGTTCCTAGGCCGTCAAGTGTAAATAAGATTTTGTTCTTAACTAATTTGCCTAGTTAAATAAAGGTTAAAAAAATAAATAATAATAATAATAAACCGTTACTCTGTCGCAGGAAACCTTCACTCTTGTGACATTTAGAAACGAAACATGACAATTTGAAAAATAAGCCACAGAATTTTTTTGAGCGAGAATAAAGACTACTTTCAAGTAGTAAGACATGTATAAAAGCAACAGATACCATATATAAGAAGGGTCTAGAAGCGCCGTATATGGTGAGCTACCGAGTGGCTAAGACAGGCAAGCCCCATACTATTGTGGAGGACTTAATTCTTCCTGCTGCCGTGGATATGGCTGGGACAATGCTGGGGGAAAAGGCAAAAAAAACATATACAGACAATGCCTTCATCAAACAACACTGTTTCACAACGCATCAGTGACATGGCAGGAGATGTTTTGAAACAATTCCTGCTTTGCATACACGCCAGTGAATTATATGCGTTATATCTGGATGAGTCAACAGACATATCGGGCCTGGTACCCTGGTATATGTCCGTTATATTTATGGGGGGGTCAATTAAGGAAGACATCCTCTTCTGCAAACCACTGGAAACCATGACATGAGAAGATAATTTTTAAAGTACTGGACAGCTTTGTGACATGAAATGGACTTTGGTGGTCAAGCTGTGTTGGTATCTGTACTGATTGCGCAAAAGTCATGACAGGGAGACATAGTGGAGTGGCACCCTCAGTTGTTCCTGATGCCACTTGGGTACACTGCAGCATCCACCGTTAGGCTCTTGCTGCCAAGGGAATGCCTGACAGCTTGAAAGACGTTTTGGATACTACAGTGAAAATGGTTAAATTTGTTTCTGCATTACGTAATGACATGGGCAGCGACCATTGTAACACTTTTACAACATACAGAAGTGCGCTGGTTATCAAGGGGCAAAGTATTGACAAGTTTTTTTAAAATTGGGAGACGAGCTTAAAGTTGTCTTTTCTGACCCTAATTTTCACTTGTCTGACAGCTTGCATGATGACGAGTTTCTAACACGACTGTCCTATTTGGGTGATGTTGTTTTTTCTCGCCTGAATGATCTGAATCTAGGACTACAGGGACTCTCCGCAACTATGTTCAATGTGTCCGGAACAAAATTGAGGCTATGATAAAGAAGTTGTCGTTCTTTTCTGTCTGCATTAACAAGGACAACACACAGATCTTTCAATAATTAGTTTTTGGTGTGCAAACGAACTCAAGCTTACGGACAAAGTCAAATGTGATAGAGCGAAGCACCTGAGTGAGCTGGTTGTGCAATTACGCAGGTACTTTCCCAAAACGGACGACACAAACAACTGGATTCATTATCCCTTTCAGGCCCTGCCTCCAGTCCGCTTACCGATATCTGAACAAGAGTGCCTCATCGAAAATGCAACAAGCAGTTCTGTGAAAAATCAATTTAATCAGAAGCCACTGCCAGATTTCTGGATAGGGCTGCTCTCAGAGTTTCTTGCCTTGGCAAATCGCGCTGTTAAGACACTGATGCCCCTTGCAACCATGTACCTATGTGAGAGTGGATTCTCGGCCCTCACTAGCATGAAAACTAAATACAGGCACAGACTGTGTGTGGAAAATGATTTAAGACTGAGACTTTCTAATACAACCCAACATTGCAGAGTTATGTGCATCCTTTCAAGCACACCCTTCTCACGAACTTGTGGTGAGTTATTCACCATTTTTGATTAATTAATAAGGTTTTATATGTAAGATGGTTAAATAAAGAGCAAAAGTATTGATTATTATTATATTATTATTTGTGCCCTGGTCCTATAAGAGCTCTTTGTCACTTCCCACGAGCCAGGTTGTGACAAAAACTCATTCTCATTCTCATGTTTAATAAATGTATCGTATAGTGTGTGCGTGGCAGGCTCACAATGATGGCAAAAAAAACAACATTTGAGAGTGCGCTGACCCTGGTGCTCGAGGGGGTACGCAGCTGGAGGTTGAATGTTTGAAGGGGTACGGGACTTTAAAAAAGTTTGGGAACCACTGTTCTACAGCAATCCCATTTCACACTCTGCATTATCATTGGATGTGGTTGATGAGTTTACCCATTATACAGCTTGGATCTCTTCCTCACCTTCTGCAGGGGTTCCAAGAGGTTCCCGAGAGCCAGGATCACAATCATTACCATCACAGCTGAGATTATACCAGCCACCTGTAAGAATAGTACACACGTTTGTAACGGCACCCTGTTAGTGTGTGTGTGTGTGTGTGTGTGTGTGTTTCTTTTCTATAAGTTCTATGTAGTGTACCTGACTCTTGCCGCCGGTGCTCTCCTGTACAGCGGTGCGGGACAGTGCGGTGCTTGCCACAAAGCCGGAGAAGCAGCCACAGAACACATTACTGAACCCGAACGCTATCAGCTCCTAGGACACACAGGGAGAGAGCCTGGTCAATCTACTGCAAATGATACATGGAGCATCACACACGTTACAGCTGAGAAACCAGTGTCAATCTGCAAATGTTGTTCTTCAACATACTGTACCGGTGCTCTGCTGTGATGTCATAGAGACTAGGGTCTTGATTTAGAAAACATTTGCATTGGTGCTAATTTGCAATATACAAATACCGTTTTGGTAGGGAGTGTTGAGTTACTGTAAACCCATTGAACGAAGCATTTAAGTGATACTTACTATAAAAACCAATACAGTGTTTTAGTGGTGTCCTGACTATGTGTGTGTTTGTGTGGAGTGACTCCAAAAAATAGATATTGGCCACAATACTCACATTGCTTCAGAGAGACATTAGGAAGGTCATATTAAACTCTTGGTTATAGACACTCTCACATCACAGGTCGACTCCCGTAGTGTGAGAGAAATTCTGTTTGGGGAAAGAACTTGATTGGCAGGAAGTTTGGAACGTACCACACACAAGCATACACACCTGATTGCCATCGATGGTGTAGTCGTGTTTTGCAGCGTAGACCTTGGCCACAGAGACAGCTACTGCATAGCCCACTACCGCTGTAGAGAAACTGGAGCCCAGAATGTTCCACAGCAGCTCTGTGTTGGGAGGCTGAGCTGGAGCAAACCTGTGGGACAAACCCCTCACAAGTTACATTGGAAAACAGCATATATTTTACAGTTTCGATATTGTGTTTGATTTAGGAAGTGTACAGTAGCCAATTTAACTGAATTGAACTCATATTGTTGTTTAAATAGTCTTTCAGTTATGTTTGGTATTGTTAGGAATGTTTCTCCATGCCATTTGTTAATATTATTGTTGGAACCATTTGTTAATACTCTGATGGTAACACTACAAGCCAAGTTGGTCTGGTTAGGATAGCGCCTGCTGAATGACTTAACGAGGATGACCATAAGATTCTAAGTCTGTCCATAAAAAACTCCAAAACATCCTCTGCTTTGGGGACAGGAAACAGGAAGTGCCACAGGAAGGGCTCTCACCCCCTGGGGATGCTGTGCACAATGCTGGCACCGTAGCGCGACTCCAGCTCGGTGGCGTAGGAGATCCCAGCGGCAACCACGGTCTGGGAGAGAGGGGGGTGGATTGGGGTGGAGATAGAGACAGTTGGACACAGAAGAGGCGAGACATGATGGTTTACTGTTACACTTAAACATGTATCACACATGTAACACACACATATGGGACACAGGAGATACGCACATATACAGTAATTTCATCTTTAGGTTATAGTTATTTTATCACTTAGGATGATGTAACTTGGTGGAGAAGTTCTAAAAACACCCCATTAATAGTAGCCCATAATATCCTCAGAATTCTCCGTAGACCCTATTACATGTTTGGATATTCTGCATTTTATAGAATCTCAAACACGGATCGTTATCATTTCACAACAGTAAAATATTGACTGTGAGCCATTCCACTTCCTACCACAATCACTTCGATGGGGATGGGGACAGGAATCTTGTGCCGGAATTTGGAGTTGACCTCTTTTACGGCCATGACGATGACAATGGTGAGCAGCCCGGCCACCAGGTCAGCTCTGTTGGTCTGTCTGATGTTGGTAAACACGTCGATGAGTGTCTAAACAGAGGAATTGGTCATATGTGGTGATCTTTATGTCTGACTCTATCCCTGAGATATGCATTTTGCTCAATGCAAAGTAAGGCCTTCGAATGAACCTAGTTGGATAGAATGACCACTAAATAGAAAGCTCTTTCGTTGTTATTTTGTCAATAACCACGTGTTGTTTAATAGATAGAAAACTCTAGGCTGTTTTTTTCTGAATGAATTCTCCGACACTAACAGCCAATCAAAAGGAATCTAGACAGATGTTCTTCTACAGTGTGTATTTGATTATTGGACCCTCACGTAGAGGATGGAGAAGCAGCCGCTGTGGTTGTTAGTGGGGACGGAGAGGACTATCTTCAGCTGGGAGATGAGGACGTGGAAGGCAGCGGCCGTGGTGAAGCCGCCCACCAGGGGGTCCGACAGGTAACGGACCAGGAAGCCCACCTGGAGCAGCCCCATTACCACCTGTATGGGGAGGAACACCTGGTCACCATGGAGATACAGTAGACCATATGACTTGACCAGCAAAAACTCTTGATCCAAGTTAAAGGCTATCAGGGCTCAGAGTTGTTTGTCAAGACCTTATATTAATATGAACAAGATGGTGTCAGATCATTGTGGGATATCAATGTCTTCCTCTTTGCACTGAATCTTTAACTCAATAATTACCTGGAACAGCCCGACCAGCACAGTCATGGAGGACGCCACCATGATCCTCTGGGCCTCCATGGCCTCCACGTCCACCACAATCCCATCAGCCTCTGTTCCATTCACACCGGTGCCATTCCCAGGAAGCAGGAAGTGGTCATCGGGGGCGAGGGTCAACACGACGGAGCCCACCATGAGACAGGTGACAGGGAACGGACCTGAGGGGTGGAGAACAGGCAAGGGAGACACCTGATAAGTGCACGCGCAATTGATGCCACCTTTGTAAATGCATTGTTACATATTTTACTTGATACGTCTCTGCTTCATTCATTAAAACGTCCAATCACAGGAGATGGATGAGTTCATTAGTCAATGGTCAGTCCAGGTGTCAGTCAGGTGGAGGGGTGGGCCCTACCTACAGAGATGTGTCTGGAGGTGCCCAGCAGGAAGTATGTGAGGATGGGGAAGAAGGCAGAGTAGAGTCCATAGACTGGAGCCACGGACACAAGCAGGGCATAGGCCAAGCCTGGGACACAAGGAAATAAACCACAGAAAATGAGCAGTGTTTGTCTTCTCACATGAGAATTGACGAGGGGCAACTGCAGTCTGACATGTTTACTCTGTCAAGATGGATGACTTTCAGTTTCAACAACCTGTTATTTCAAAGAGCACGAAACAAAACTGTCTAAGCATGAAATGGTTCAAAGCAGCTTGGGTGATTACAGTAGTGAGGAACGGATGCCATTTGGTCACACTGGAAAATCAAAAAGTTGCTATTTGTGGAATCTACACATCGACTACAGTTGGTTTAGAGAAAACTGGGATGCACACCTTGTAAGCTGCACACCAGACCAGTGCTAACACCAGAGATTACATCGCTGGGAAGCCACTCTCTTATTGGGTATCTGGAGAGCCAGTCAATGACAGGAAAGACTCCTTTCACAACCTTCAGGGCCTGCCTACCTGAGCAGCTGCATTGGAAAAAACAGATATTTAATGTCAAACATTATTACAGTCAGCATAGATACAGACAGACAGATTCACTTCTCACAGACCAAACATACAAAATGTTGCCTGTTTTCCTTTCAGTAAGACTATTAAAATCTTGTCCAAACTGACCCACAGGTGCGGCTGAGTCTCTCCCTCAGGGTTCTCTCCTCCCGGGCCTGCCTCTCGTTGTCCTCCTCAAACGTGGGGTTGGAGTAGATGGGTCTGGACACGGTGTATGGGTACAGGTTCTCTGGAGAGTGGGCATCCATACCGCTCCACCTGCTGAGGAGACAGACATGAAGGCAATGTTTACATGGAACACAACCAGTGAGAACCAGTGCCTTCCATTATGAAGTGTAAACATCTTGAGTTAGAAAGAGTTTCTGAAGATTTGCTTGACAGAGAGATATACAAATGGGATAGAGCTGGTCTTTTAATTATTTTTTTACAATCTTTATTAAGAGCTGTCATTTTATTGTGAGGAACTGCAGTTTTATCTGATTTTTGGCCTCTGTTATGTGAGTGATCTTACAGACCTATTCAATCAAACCTGGCACTTCGAGGGTAGTGAGAAAGCCTGTTTGAATGTATATGCTCTTCTCGTTTTTATTTCTCTCTGCTTGTCACCATATAGTTTGGGGAATGGCACACATAGCCAGTGAAACCTTTGCTTTATCTTAGCAAGTGTGAATTATAATGACACAATGATTTTGTGACAATAAAAAAAATTAGGGACCTGATATAGTGACTGCAGAAAAAACAGGTGTCAGATTTAACTGGGGAGCTTCCTCCATGTTTTTATCTAAGAGGCAATTTAATTTGTATCTTTCCAAAACAGTCAATTAAATATAATTCATGACATGATGTCTGAGTTTATCACCAAGATTACTCTAAGGTCAAAGGTCAAAAACCCAAACAGGACAGTACTATAATTTAGGCACAGTCATGTTAGGCTACAGTATCCATGATTTCTATAGTAGATTTGTCTAATAATTTTTTTCTTCACACCTTGTGATGTTTTTCAGGTTCTGTTAGAGGAAAACCCCCTCATACATGGTGTCATTGATTGCTCCAGAGTGTTACAATGGGACAGTTAGACAAAGTTTTGGTCATAAGATCTCCCTCTGTGTTTTTGACCCAGTAGTACTGCTTGTTGGGTTTCAGCATCGCACCATAGCCAAGAGCATCCTTAGCTTGATCTCACCCCAAAGCTGTCACTAAGGAACAGGGTTACCAACGACATAGCGGTGCCAGGCTAAGAACACATCCAAAACACAGCATAGCCTAGCCTAGCCTAACTAGGGTAAAATCTGGGGAAAGCTAACCACAGTTAGGAAATGTAATTTTTAAAGCACATGTTAGTCTGCGAGTGAATAAGACACACTTTTATGACATAGGAAAACACTGGATGGCCGGATAGGGGTGGGTCTGATATTCTACACCTACACCTAATATGACACCAGAGGCTTGAGTGAAAGATGGAGTTTGTGTTCAACACAGAACAAACTCTCTCTTTCATTAACTGTATATTTACGAGTCAGTGGATCAGAGACAGAGTTGGGGGCTTGTCCCCCAATCAAAACCATTGTAAGTCGCTTTGAATAAAAGCATCAGCTAAATGGCATATATTATTGTAATTGTTATATAAAGGCCACCACCACAAGGTTTTGAAAAGGTGCACTACAGACCAACGTAGATATCCTTCTTTGATAACCTCTAATCATTTTAATTCAGTGTTCTATTTTAGGATATTACTTTAATTATTTTCTGATTATGTCTGAAGAACTGTGTTCACAATTTGACCATGATGTTTGTCCATTTTGTTTGGCTGTTGGATGACCACACAGTTGCATAAATATTTACAAATCCATGAGTCACAAATTAAAACATTAAAAAAAAAGAATTCTACTTCTACAAAAGTATTGTGTCATAATCACTTACCTGATCTCCTTGGGTAGTTGTTCTATATTCCAGAATGTTGCTCCTTTTCAGAAGTGAATAACAAAAGTACATCCACGAATTGACCACAAACATTACACATCCTCTTACAAACAGTCTAGGGCTAATTCTTCAATGTCATACTCTCCTTCTCACTCTCTCTCTCTTTGTTTCTTAGAGCCCCATCCCTGTGTGTGTTTGTGTTTAAGGCTTATATGAGGGTGGGGGCCGGGGGGAGTTGGGGAGCAGAGGGGTAAGGGGTATGTGTGTCTGAGTGTTGCCGGTGGAGGAAGCACAAGGGAGCTATAGAATCTACAGAGCCCAACAGAAAATTCTGCCAAGGGTGGCTGTGTGTGTGTGTGTGTGTGTGTGTGTGTGTGTGTGTGTGTGTGTGTGTGTGTGTGCATCTATAGTTCATGCTGACCTGTGGAGGTGTAACTGATTACTGAAAGTGGGACTGAATGCACTGAACGTTATTTGACCCTGTCCTTAGCACAGAATGTTCAGTTAAGGTCCCTCACCACTACAATACTAGAGCATGAAACAGTGAGTAGACTATTTTACACATATTGATACAAGTATCATCACAGTGAACTTGATGCTCTTGTCTTGATTGTTTTTATGATAAGCCTTGAGCCAGTAAAGAAGCACTGTTCAGTCTGTCATAGAAGTTACTTGCCAAACGCTATGTTTTGATAAGATCAAATGGGTTTCTTTTGTGCCAAGCCCTGCTGTGTGTGTGTAAGTGTGTGTGTGCTATTTTCTGATTATGTCTGAAGAACTGTGTGCACAATTGGACCATAATGTTTTTCCCTTTTGTTTTGTTATTGGATGACCACACAGTTGCACTTATTCCCCCTCACAAATAAAAACATTTAAAAAATGATTCTACTTCTACAAAAGTATTGTGTCATAATCACTGACCTGATCTCCTTGGGTAGTTGTTCTATATTCCAGAATGTTGCTCCTTTTCAGAAGTGAGGTTTGACCACAAACACTGAAAATGAAATATCCTCTCACAAATAGAGTCTCTCTCTCTCTCTCATATGGCACATTTCCACTGAGGATTTGCCCCAGTGTTTTACCCAAATGGCTCAGACCTTTCTGTTTCCCTCTATGCGGGCTGGCACCCATGTCTCACTGGGCCATGGCTCCGGTGGACCTGCTCTGACTTGAAGCCAAAGCAATGCCCTGGGTACCTTTCAGCTGTCATTTACATAACAATGGCTAACTGAACTTTAACACCTTCTCACAAAGCAAAAGTCTTGAATGATACGTATGTTGTTGATTCTGCTCGCCACAAGTCTCTAGTGTCAAACTCCTGATGGAAACACGGGTGGTACCCTGCTGTGGGGGTAAGTCTAGATGGAAAAACCACCATGAGAGCCTCATCCCTGTGTGTGTGTGTGTGTGTGTGTGTGTGTGTGTGTCTATCATTCCTGTTGACCAGTGGAGGTGTGACTGATTACTGAAAGTGGGACTGAATACACTGAGTGTTACTTGACCCTGTCCTTGGACAGACTGAACAGTGCTTCTTTACTGGCTCAAGGCCTATCATGAAAACAATGTCATTCCTTTTCCAGTATTGCAGTTGTGATGGACCTTGCTGGACATTCTGTGCTATGCCAAACGCTATGATTTGATAAGATCAAATGGTTTTGTTTTGTGCCAAGCCCTGCCATGTTACTACAGTCAGCTAGCTACACATCTGAGACCTGACAATGTGTGTGTGTGTGTGTGTGTGTGTGTGTATGTGCGCGTACTTGTGTGTCCGTGTGCCTGTGTGTGACAAATGTGTGTGTAGAGGGGAGGTTTAAAGATTCATTTGATTATATTTGGCTGGTTGGGTTTACAAGGCAGGTTAAGAGGATTCAATATTGAACATCATAACATTATGACAGAGGTGTAGCAGTCAGGAAAGCCCAGGTCTTTTTCATTAACAGCAGCTTATCACTCTTCATTCTCCACAAGGAAGCTGTTGTGTGAGAGACTCGCTAAATCATTCCCAACCCACCAAGCATTTAGGTCTCTGATCTGGGTATAACTCCTCCTTGCAGACCCCCAAGCACTGAAAGGTCTATGACACTCATATTCAAACAGCATGTTTCTAGCCAAATGGCATACACAGGGGTTAGTCGTAATTATACTGCAGTATGCCATGCAGTATGCTCTTTTGTAGCATGTACAGATACTACTGCTGTCAGATTTGTCAGTCTTGATCAACTGACCTCTGATCTTGAACTCCCTCTAGTGGATACTCAAAATACCGGTAAAAAAAATTCAGATTGAAAATAACCACACTGATTTCATAAAATAAAAATAAAAACCTTTATTGAACGAGGCAAGTCAGTGAAGAACAATGTCTTATTCCCAATGATAGCCTAGGAACAGTGGGTTAAAACCTCTTATGGCTGAGATCGGCTAAGATCCCGTTAACGGGATCGATTTGACAACAGCCAGTGAAAGTGCAGGGCGCCAAATTCAAACAACAGAAATCTCATAATTAAAATTCCTCAAACATACAAATATTTCACACCATTTTAAAGATAAACTTGTTGTTAATCCCACCACAGTGTCCGATTTCAAAAAGGCTTTACGACGAAAGCACACCAAACAATTATGTTAGGTCAGCAGCTAGTCACAAAAAAACACAGCCATTTTTCCAGCCAAAGAGAGGAGTCCCAAAAAACAGAAATAGAGATAAAATTAATCACTAACCTTTGATGATTTTCATCAGATGACACTCATAGGACTTCATGTTACACAATACATGTATGTTTTGATCAATAAAGTTCATATCCAAAAATCTCAGTTTACATTGGCGTGTTACGTTCAGTAGTTCCAAAACATCCGGTGATTTTGCAGAGAGCCACATCAATTTACAGAAATACTCATAATAAACATTGATAAAAGATACAACTGTTATGCATGGAATTTTAGATCCCCTTCTCCTAAATGAAACTGCTGTGTCAGATTTAAAAAAAACTTTATGGAAAAAGAACACCATGCAATAATCTGAGTACAGCGCTCAGACAACAAACCAAGCCATACAGATATCCGCCATGTTGTGGAGTCAACAAAGTCAGAAATAGCATTATAAATATTCAATTACCTTTGATTATCTTCATCAGAATGCACTCCCAGGAATCCCAGTTCCACAATAAATGTTTGATTTGTTCGATAAAGTCAATAATTTATGTCCAAATACCTCCTTTTTGTTTGCGTGTTTATTACACAATCCAAACTCACGACGTGCGGGCCAGGCGAAAGTCCAGGCGAAAGTTCAGATGAAAAGTCATATTACAGTTCGTAGAAAAATGTAAAACGAAGTATAGAATCAATCTTTAGGGTGTTTTTATCATAAATCTTCAATAATGTTTCATCCGGAGAATTCCTTTGTCTGTAGAAATGCAATGGAACAGAGCTAACTCTCACGTGAACGCGCGTGATCAGCTCATGCCACTCTGGCAGAACTCTGACTCATTCAGCTCTCATTCCCCCCTCCTTCACAGTAGAAGCATCAAACAAGATTCTAAAGACTGTTGACATTTAGTGGAAGCCTTAGGAAATGCGATATGACCCCATAGACACTGTATATTGGATAGGCATACCTACAAACTTCAGATTTCCCACTTCCTGGTTGGATTTTTTCTCAGGTTTTTGCCTGCCATATGAGTTCTGTTATACTCACAAACATCATTCAAACAGTTTTAGAAACTTCAGAGTGTTTTCTATCCAAATCTACTAACAATATGCATATATTGCCTGAGTAGCAGGCAGTTTACTCTGGGCACCTTATTCATCCAAACTACTCAATACTGCCCCAAGCCATAAGAAGTTATTAACTGCCTTGTTCATGGGCAGAACAACAGATTTTTACCTTGTCAGCTCGGGGATTCAATCCACCAACCTTTCGGTTACTGGTCCAACGCTCTAACCACTAGGCTACCTGTAGCCCAGGATTAGTCTGGCTGGGGCCGCCATGCTTCACCTCATCTGGATGCTCTGAACACATGAATCATATCACGTGAGTTATGATTGTAATGTAATGTGGTTATCATATTGTTCAACATGTGCGTCCATCGCCTTAGGAGGCAAATGAGAATGGTTATGCATGCTTGCTAAGTTATTGAACAGTCACCAAAGGAAACAGAGCCAAGAGGGCCCTTAAATAGTAGACCTTTCCCAGAAAGACAGATTTAGGTTTAAGTATGCTTTTGTATACTTTTTAGCCAGTAGTTCTGAAAGCAGTGCTCATGAGCCTAAAGTGGTCCCCAAAAATTGCGTACTACGTCAAATATATGCATGTACAGTGCCTTCGGAAAGTATTCAAACCCCTTGACATTTTCCACATTTTGTTAGGTTACAGCCTTATTCTAAAATGTATTAAATCAATCTACACACAACACCCAATAATGACAAAGCAAAAACTGTTTTTTTTAGACATTTTTGCAAATTAATAAAACATTTAAATCACATTTACATTAGTATTCAGACCCTGTACTCAGTACTTTGTTGATGCACTTTTGGTAGCGATTACAGCCTCGAGTTTCTCCCATTCTTCTCTGCAGATCCTCTCAAGCTCTGTCAGGTTGTATGGGGAGTGTTGCTGCACAGCTATTTTCAGGACTCTTCAGTGATGTTCGATCGGGTTCAAGTCAGGGCTCTGGCTGGGCCACTCAAGGACATTCAGAGACTTATCCCGAAGCCACTGCTGTGTTGTCTTGGCTGTGTACTTAGGGTCATTGTCCTGTTGGAAGGTGAACCTTCACCCCAGTCTGAGGTCCTGAGCGCTCTGGAGCAGGTTTTCATCAAGGATCTCTCTGTACTTTGCTCCGTTCATCTTTTCCTCGATCCTGACTAGTCTCCCTGCCACTGAAAAACATCCCCACAGCATGATGCTGCCATTACCATGCTTCACCGTAGGGATGGTGCCAGGTTTATTCCAGATGTGATGCTTGGCATTTGGGCCAAAGAGTTCAATCTTAGTTTCATCAGACCAGATTATCTTTTTTCTCATGGTCTGAGAGTCTTTAGGTGCCTTTTGGCAAACTCCAAGCAGGCTCTCATGTGCCTTTTACTGAGGAGTGACTTCTGTCTGAATACTCTGCCATGAAGGCTTAATTGGTGGACTGCTGCAGATGGTTGTCCTGGAAGGTTCTCCCATTTGCACAGAGGTACTCTAGAGCTCTGCCAGAATGACCATCAGGTTCTATTTTATTTTTATTTGTTTATTTATTTACCTTTTTAGGGGGTGGATCAGCTTTAATATTGCGGATAGATTGTTGCCTCCATCAATGTAATTGTCTGCCTAATTTCCAATCCTGTCACACCCTGGCCATAGTTTGCTTTGTATGTTTCTATGTTTTGGTTGGTCAGGGTGTGATTTGAGTGGGCATTCTATGTTGGATGTCTTGTTTGTCTATTTCTATGTCTGGCCTGATATGGTTCTCAATCAGAGGCAGGTGTTAGTCATTGTCTCTGATTGGGAACCATATTTAGGTAGCCTGGGTTTCACTGTGTGTTTGTGGGTGATTGTTCCTGTCTCTGTGTTTGCACCAGATAGGACTGTTTTGAGTTTTCACATTTCTTGTTTTGTTAGTTATTTCATGTATAGTTGTCTTTATTAAAAACATGAATAACCACCACGCTGCATTTTGGTCCGCCTCTCCTTCAGATGAAGAAAACCGTTACAGAATCACCCACCTTGACAGGACCAAGCCGCGTGGTAACGGGCAACAGCAAAAGCAACAGCAGCGAAAAGAGGAATGGACATGGGAGGACGGTTTGGACGGCAAGAGTATGGACTATACTTCTTGGGAGGAGATAGACAGACAGGTGGGCGGTCGACCCAGGGAGAGTGCCGGAGCCCGCCTGGGATTCGATGGAGCAGTGCGCGGAAGGTTATCGGAGACAGGGAGTATGGCTACGCCAGGTAGGAGACCTGCGCAATCTTCCTTTGCTTACCGGGGGGCTGGAGAGACCGGGCAGGCACCGTGTTATGCTGTGAAGCGCACGGTGTCCCCAGTGCGGGTGCATAGCCTGGTGTGGTACATTCCAGCTCCGCGTATCGGCCGGTCTAGAGTGAGCGTCGAGCCAAGTACCTTGAAGCCGGCTCTACGCATCTGGTCCCCAGTGCGTCTCCTTG
The DNA here is from genome assembly GCF_018296145.1 of Oncorhynchus tshawytscha. Taxonomy (NCBI): domain Eukaryota; kingdom Metazoa; phylum Chordata; class Actinopteri; order Salmoniformes; family Salmonidae; genus Oncorhynchus; species Oncorhynchus tshawytscha. The sequence continues at coordinate 17,912,636 of NC_056445.1, forward strand.
GGCCGGCTTACATGGCACCAGCCTTGCGCATGGTGTCCCCGGTTCGCCTGCACAGCCCAGTGCGGGCTATTCCACCTCGCCGCAATGGCAGGGCGACCGGGAGCATTCAACCGGGTAAGGTTGGGCAGGCTCGGTGCTCAAGAGCTCCAGTGCGCCTGCATGGTCCGGTCTATCCAGTACCACCTCCGCACCCCAGCCCTCCGGTGGCAGCTCCCCGCACCAGGCTTCCTGTGCGTGTCCTCGGCCCAGTACCACCTGTGCCAGCACCACGCATCAGGCCTACAGTGCGCCCCGCCTGTCCAGCGCTGCCGGAGCCTTCCTCCTCTCCAGCGTTGCCGGAGCCTCCCGTCTGCCCAGCGCCGCCTGAGCCGCCCGCCTGCCCAGCGCCGCCTGAGCCGCCCGCCTGCCCAGCGCCGCCTGAGCCGCCCGCCTGCCCAGCGCCGCCTGAGCCGCCCGCCTGCCCAGCGCCGCCTGAGCCGCCCACCTGCCCAGCGCCGCCTGAGCCGCCCGCCTGCCCAGCGCCGCCTGAGCCGCCCGCCTGCCAGGGGCCGCCTGAGCCGCCCGCGTGCCAGAGGGCCGCCAGTGCCGCCAGTCTGCCGGGGGCCGCCTGAGCCGCCCGCGTGCCAGAGGGCCGCCAGTGCCGCCAGTCTGCCGGGGGCCGCCAGTGCCGCCAGTCTGCCGGGGGCCGCCAGTGCCGCCAGTCTGCCGGGGGCCGCCAGTGCCGCCAGTCTGCCAGGGGCCGCCAGTGCCGCCAGTCTGCCAGGGGCCGCCAGTGCCGCCAGTCTGCCAGGGGCCGCCAGTGCCGCCAGTCTGCCAGGGGCCGCCAGTGCCGCCAGTCTGCCAGGGGCCGCCAGTGCCGCCAGTCTGCCAGGGGCCGCCAGTGCCGCCAGTCAGCCAGGGGCCGCCAGTCAGCCAGGGGCCGCCAGTGCCGCCAGTCAGCCAGGGGCCGCCAGTGCCGCCAGTCAGCCAGGGGCCGCCAGTGCCGGCAGTCAGCCAGGGGCCGCCAGTGCCGCCAGTCAGCCAGGGGCCGCCAGTGCCGCCAGTCAGCCAGGGGCCGCCAGTCTGCCGGGGCCGCCAGTGCCGCCAGTCTGCCGGGGGCCGCCAGTGCCGCCAGTCTGCCAGGGGCCGCCAGTGCCGCCAGTCTGCCAGGGGCCGCCAGTGCCGCCAGTCTGCCAGGGGCCGCCAGTGCCGCCAGTCTGCCAGGGGCCGCCAGTGCCGCCAGTCTGCCAGGGGCCGCCAGTGCCGCCAGTCTGCCAGGGGCCGCCAGTGCCGCCAGTCTGCCAGGGGCCGCCAGTGCCGCCAGTCAGCCAGGGGCCGCCAGTCAGCCAGGGGCCGCCAGTGCCGCCAGTCAGCCAGGGGCCGCCAGTGCCGCCAGTCAGCCAGGGGCCGCCAGTGCCGGCAGTCAGCCAGGGGCCGCCAGTGCCGCCAGTCAGCCAGGGGCCGCCAGTGCCGCCAGTCAGCCAGGGGCCGCCAGTGCCCCTCAGCCCAGAGGCGTCAGAGCCCCTCAGCCAAGAGCTTCCGCCCCTCAGCCAAGAGCTTCCGCCCCTCTGTCCCGAGCTGCCGCCCCTCTGTCCCGAGCTGCCGCCCCTCTGTCCCGAGCTGCCGCCCCTCTGTCCCGAGCTGCCGCCCCTCTGTCCCAAGCTGCCCCTCTGTCCATTGAGAAGAGTTGCCATGGTGAGGAGGCCATGGAAGCGGACAAGGTGGGGGACTAAGACTACGGTTGGGCGTGGGGGCCACGTCCAGCACCAGAGACAGATGCCCACCCAGACCCTCCCCTATAGGTTCAGGTTTTGCGGCCAGGGTGTCCGCACCTTGGGGGCGGGGGGGTACTGTCACACCCTGACCATAGTTTGCTTTGTATGTTTCTATGTTTTGGTTGGTCAGGGTGTGATCTGAATGGGCATTCTATGTTTCATGTCTAGTTTGTCTATTTCTATGTCTGGCCTGATATGGTTCTCAATCAGAGGCAGGTGTTAGTCATTGTCTCTGATTGGGAACCATATTTAGGTAGCCTGGGTTTCACTGTGTGTTTGTGGGTGATTGTTCCTGTCTCTGTGTTTGCACCAGATAGGACTGTTTTGAGTTTTCACATTTCTTGTTTTGTTAGTTATTTCATGTATAGTTGTCTTTATTAAAAACATGAATAACCACCACGCTGCATTTTGGTCCGCCTCTCCTTCAGATGAAGAAAACCGTTACAAATCCCTCATGTATTTTCTGGGGTAAATATATATATCATACATACACATACATAATTTTTAGAATATGCCTTTATTATTCCCCTCAAACCCTACCACCAGTCCCCCAATTGGAGTAAACTAATAAACAACACTTAGGCTTCTACCTTCAGTTTATACATATTAAACACACTTTACAGACACAAAATATAACTATTGTAAAATAGATTGTTTGTTTTTAGTCCTTCCTTTTAGACCATCAGGTTCTTGATCAATGGAAACAGGATGCACCGGAGCTCCATGTTGAGTATCATAGCAAAGGGTCTCAATATTTATGTAAATAAGTTCTGTATTTTGGTTTTAATAAATGTGCTAAAATGTCTAAACTGTTTTCCCTTTGTCATTATGGGGTATTGTGTGTAGATTGCTGAGGATAAAAATAAAATACATTTAAGAATAAGAAAGTAACGTACATTTTTTTTCGGGAAAAAGTCAAGGTGTCTGAATATTTTCTGAAGGCACTGAATGTGCGTTATTGCTCACTCTGCTGTATGTACATCTTGCTAGCTGTCACTCAAATGGCAAGGGGCAAAAGCTCATTGGCTGGAACTCGAATTGCTAGGGGCTGACCCCGCGTGGGGGTAATGTAGGGGAAGTTGCTCTGCACAGCTTCCAGCAAAAAGTCCATTTCAAGCTAGGAATTTTGTGGATAATTGAGTTAAGACAGTAGTTCTGCTCGTAGAACTACACATTGACACATCCAGCTCATAGCGAGAGGTTTATAACATACTTACTAGTTGGCTCCGGAGAGTGTCAACTGAGATTTACCCATCATTTCCCTGAGCGCAAAGCCTTGATTTACCAATCAAATGAGGACTAGCACATATCCGGTTGTGCTACTCAACATGGTGATATTGACTCTGGTCTTGGTCATATGCCAAATGAAGAATATTGACTTGTAATTTGAGGATGCCAACCAGAAGTTAAATTGTACTTTTACTAATGGGATACCACAACCACTTTCTTACTGTATAACAAATTGTGTACTTCATGACCAATATTTTGGTGTCAAAAAGCATTAATTTAAATAAATGTACATAGTACATTTCTAATCATGTCACCTTTATGAGTTACAGTATTCTTTGACAACCTTTTAGGAACATTTATTTAACATCAATGTCTGTCTTTCAGGACAATTTCAGGACATTTTGTATTTTCTGTCCTTAAACAAACTATTTTTTTAAAATTATTACTCCAAAGTAATGTAAAAACTTTACTAGAAGGGGATTATTCATTCAGAACAATGTGGTACAGTACATAGTACATTTCAGATCATGTCACCTTTATGAGTTACAGTATCCTTTGACAACTGTCTATGTACATTATATGACATCAATGTCCATGTCTTTCAGGACATTTTTAGGACAATTGTGTATTTTCTGTCCTTAGGCACACAATCAAACAATTCCTCAGAGCTTAAATATTACATGGGTCAAGGTTCATTGACGTGGGAGGGGGCACAGATGGCTTGCCGAGACAATGGAGATGACTTAGCGAGCATCCTCACCCAAGAGGATTACACAGAATTCCAAAGCATAACAGAGACACAGCAGTATGATATGTGGATTGGACTCTACTGGAAGACTTCTACCAGAATGTGGCAGTGGTCCAATGGGGACCTCTTCCCATACTGTGTGTCTGAGCCTCAACTGGGTGCTAGTAACTGCTGCTCCCTGACCCGTCAGGGCCATGAACAGACTGAACACGCCTCCCTGGACAAGATAGACTGCTCTCTGAAGAGTTTCTTTCCACTGGAAGTAAGACTGACATCTTTTATTGAACAGACAGAGAGAGGAAAAGATAGGCAGAGGTTGCATCAGAGGGCACTAGGCTGGATTCAAACCTTTTCTGACATTATAGACATCTGTTCCAGAGGCTGTGGCATTACCACTAGACCAGCCGGGCAACAAGACTGCCATCTTATTGGGGTTGTTGGGGGATATAATACAGGGACAGCATTTTAGCCCCAACAGGGTCCCACTACAGCAAACACTGTCACATGTCAGACACAGAGATGCTCCATGTAGCCTACTCCAGCCACCTCTCTCTCCCCACTCTCACTAGGAACAAATGCAAATGTGTGTTCATTTTACATCTGCCCCTGTAATGCCCTCTACTTCTCATCCTGTGTGTCCCTAACCTGCCGCAACTCCTCCAGTGCTCTTTCCCTCTCTCTCTCTCTGTGTGTGGGTGTATCTGATTGTGTGAGTGGAGTTCCATAATCAAGACCTCTACAAATACTCAGCCCTGCCACTTCCACACTGCCAAATCGTAGCCTCTGCTCATTCCGTCTGCTCTAACTCTGGTCCCTGTCACCAGTCCCTCGTCTCACCAGTCCTGCTTCCCTGCCCTGGACCCCGCCCTACTGCTTCCTTGGATCCGCTCCGGATCTGCTTCACCTGCCCTTACTACCCTTGCCCCAGTTCCTGGTCCCTGCTACCCGCCCGAGCTCCCCCTGGCCTGCACCCCATCCCCCCCTGCTTTTCAATAAATACCTTGGTTACCTTATCCCTGTCTCCCTGTCTGAGCCTGCACTTGGGTTCAGCTGCTCCACCCCGCGTAACCGTTCATGTGGTTTCTATTATGAGATATCATTCCATACTTGTAGACATAGAATACAGAGGCTTGAACTACACAGTTAAAGAAATGTACAGTCTTTAAAAGAAAAGTGGAAGAAAAGCTACCTATTTATGGTAAATAAGCTGAATCCCATTTGAGTGTGTGTTACCATTCCTGTGTTACAAACGCCAGGAGTGGTGGGTGCAGAGTCAAATGCAGAGAGCAGAAGATACTGGGGAAACAGACTTTATTAGGATTCCCAAAACGAACACCCAAAACAACGGGCGAAAATCAACAGAAAATAGTCCAACCCTACACAGGGCACAAAACGAACAGGAACACAAACACGCACAACCTGATGAACAGAAAATTCCAGTGAGAGTCTTTGTACTGTTGTGTTTGTTTCCTTAGGTCAGTGTGGGTCTGGATGAAGAGGACCAGCCATGATGATGCAACAGGAGAGGGATGGAATGTCCAAGAAAACTAAAATAGTCAAGCTCTCTGTAAATAATCCTGGTACCTAATAATATTACCGTATATAAATAACAATTTAGTTCAGACAATGCATTTTCTTTAACTATAGATAGCTTTTTGCTCATTAATGAAAAATATGAAAGTACTGTAAATGTATTAGGATAGATTTAGACATTAATGTTGTACTGTTCTAACAAACTGTAATCCAAGATTTGTTGGTGTATGAATGTAATGTAATTAATGTTTGTTGTACATAAGGGCATTTTGATCAATGAAGAGAAGAGGAATAAAAAGGACATTAGTGTTCTCAAGACTGTAGTTAATTCAAACATGTACTGTATGGTGACAGTGACAGATTTTCATAGTGTAAAATTCTTCATATTGATGTTACACACTCACTTATGGATGTAACTGTTGACATTCTTAAATAAAATGTTTGATTTGTGACAATAGTATTACCATTATTTTCACCCTCCAGCAGCTATTAGTCAGAAACACAGTCTCATGGATAGCAGGGGAGAGGTGTGGGGTTCTTGCCCTTATTCAGGTGGTTGGTTATTAATGGCTGTTAAAACTTCTCTGGGATATGTGGGATGCTAGCGTCACACCTGGCCAAAAGCCAGTGAAAATGCAGAGCGCCAAATTCAAATAAATTACTATAAAAAAAATCTAACTTTCATGAAATCACACATGTAAGATACCAAATTAAAGCTACACTTGTTATGAATCCAGCCAACATGTCAAATTTCAAAAAGGCTTTTTGGCGAAAGCAAACAGTGCTATTATCTGAGGGTAGCACCTCCGTAAACAAAGAGAGAAAGCATATTTCAACCCTGCAGGCGCAACACAAAACACATAAATAAAAATATAAATCATGCTTTACCTTTGACGAGCTTCTTTTGTTGGCACTCCAATATGTCCCATTAACATCACAAATGGTCCTTTTGTTCGATTTATTCCGTCGATATATATATATATATATCAAATGTCCATTTATTTGGAGCGTTCGATCCAGAAAAACCCCGGTTCCAACTTGCGCAACGTGACTACAAAATCTCAAAAGTTACCTGTAAACTTTGCCAAAACATTTCAAACTACTTTTGTAATACAACTTTAGGTATTTTTTAATGTAAATAATCAATAAAATTGAAGACGGGATGATCTGTGTTCAATACAGGAGGAAAAACAAACTGTAGCTAGCTTTCTGGTCATGCACCTCTATCTAACAGTACACTTCAAGTGACCCTCGTTCTGAACAGGGCTACTTCTTCATTACACAAAGGAATAACCTCAACCAATTTCTAAAGACTGTTGACATCCAGTGGAAGTGGTAGGAACTGCAAGAAGGTCCCTTAGAAATCTGGATTCCCAATGAAAACGCATTGAAAAGAGTGACCTCAAAAACAAAATCTGAATGTTTGTCCTCGGGGTTTCACCTGCTACATAAGTTCTGTTATACACAGACATGATTCAAACAGTTTTAGAAACTTCAGAGTGTTTTCTATCCAAATACTAATAATATGCATATCTTATCTTCTGGGGATGAGTAGCAGGCAGTTGAATTTGGGCATGCATTTCATCCCTACGTGAAAATACTGCCCCGTCACCAAGAAGTTTTAATTAATCACCTTGATAAACCAAACACCATGAATCAGTTAGTGAAGGTTCAAAAGATTTGAAAACCTACATTTCATTTATCATATTGTTACTTAGCATTTATCTAAATTCATATAGACAGGTAAGTTAAACTACATCCTAACTACTTGTAACACTAAGTTCCAACTAAATAAGTCAAACAGGATCTATGGGCTTTTGAACATCCAGAATTACATTGCAATTTGTTAACACAATTGGGGATTAGGCTGCCATAGCTCTGCAGGTACCACATAAAATATATATATATATTTTAAGTCCTGTTTTCTAACAATCGCTGGAAGCTCTATGATACTCATAATCAAACAGCAGGTTTCTAGCCAAAATGCATAGACAGGGGTAGTTGTAATTATAATGCTGCATGCTATGCAGTATGCTCTTATTGTATGATGCACAGTACAGGATACTGCTGTCTATCTTGAACTGGTCAATATTTTTCAGACTGAAAATAACTACTCTAATTGATTGGTCTGGCTGGGGGCCCCCATGCTTCACCTCACCTGGTTGTTCTGAACACTGAGGTGAGAGTTATGATTGTAATGAAATATGTGGTTATCATATTGTTCAATAGGTTTGTCCATGGCCTTAAAAAGGCAAATGACAATGGCAACGCATGCTTGATAAGTTATTCAGCAGTCACCAAAGGAAATCTAGCCAAGAGGGCCCACAAATAGTACCTCTCCCAGAAAGAAATCTTTCAAATAAAAATCAAATCAAATTTGATTTGTTACATACACATGGTTAGCAGATGTTAATGCGAGTGTAGCGAAATGCTTGTGCTTCTAGTTCCAACAATGCAGTTATAACCAACAAGTAATCTAACCTAACAATTCAACAACTACCTTATACACACACACGTGTAAAGGGATGAAGAATATGTACATAAAAATATATGAATGAGTGATGGTACAGAACGGCATAGGCAAGATGCAGTAGTAGATGGTATAGAGTACAGTATATACATATGAGATGAGTAATGTAAACACAAAAGTGGCATAGTTTAAAGTGGCTAGTGATACATGTATTACATAAAGATGGCAAGATACAGAGGATGGTATAGGGTACAGCATATACATATGAGATGTGTAATGTAGGGTATGTACACATTATATTAAGTGGCATTGTTTAAAGTGGCTAGTGATACATTTTTCCATTATTAAAGTGGCCGGAGTTGAGGCAGTGTGTTGGCAGCAGCCACTCAATGTTAGTGGTGGCTGTTTAACAGTCTGATGGCCTTGAGATAGAAGCTGTTTTTCAGTCTCTCGGTCGCAGCTTTGATGCACCTGTACTGACCTCGCCTTCTGGATGATAGCGGGGTGAACAGGCAGTGGCTCGGGTGGTTGATGTCCTTGATGATCTTTATGGCCTTCCTGTAACATCGGGTGGTGTAGGTGTCCTGGAGGGCAGGTAGTTTGTCCCCGGTGATGCGTTGTGCAGACCTCACTACAGTTGCCGTACCAGGCGGTGATACAGCCCGACAGGATGCTCTCGATTGTGCATCTGTAAAAGTTTGTGAGTGCTTTTGGTGACAAGCCAAATTTCTTCAGCCTCCTGAGGTTGAAGAGGAGCTGCTGCGCCTTCTTCACCACTCTGTCTGTGTGGGTGGACCAATTCAGTTTGTCTGTGATGTGTACGCCGAGGAACTTAATACTTACTGCCCTCTCCACTACTGTTCCGTCGATGTGGATAGGGGGGTGCCCTCTCTGCTGTTTCCTGAAGTCCACGATCATCTCCTTTGTTTTGTTGACGTTGAGTGTGAGGTTATTTTCCTGTCACCACACTCCGAGGGCCCTCACCTCCTCCCTGTGGGCCGTCTCGTCGTTGTTGGTAATCAAGCCTACCACTGTAGTCGTCTGCAAACTTGATGATTGAGTTGGAGGTGTGCATGGCCACGCAGTCGTGGGTGAACAGGGAGTACAGGAGAGGGCTCAGAACACACCCTTGTGGGGCCCCCGTGTTGAGGATCAGCGGGGTGGAGATGTTACCTACCCTCACCACCTAGGGGTGGCCCGTCAGGAAGTCCAGTACCCAGTTGCACAGGGCGGGGTCGAGACCTAGGGTCTCGAGCTTGATGATGAGTTTGGAGGGTACTATGGTGTTAAATGCTGAGCTGTAGTTGATGAACAGCATTCTCACATAGGTATTCTTCTTGTCCAGATGGGTTAGGGCAGTGTGCAGGGTGGTTGCAATTGTGTCGTCTGTGGGCCTATTGGGGCGGTAAGCAAATTGGAGTGGGTCTAGGGTGTCAGTTAGGGTGGAGGTGATATGGTCCTTGACTAGACTCTCAAAGCACTTCATGATGACGGAAGTGAATGCTGCGGGGCGGTAGTCGCTTAGCTCAGTTACCGTAGCTTTTTTGGGAAGAGGAACAATGGTGGCCCTCTTGAAGCATGTGGGAACAGCAGACTGGGATAAGGATTGATTGAATATGTCCGTAAACACACCAGCCAGCTGGTCTGCGCATGCTCTGCGGACGTGGCTGGGGATGCAGTCTGGGCCTGCAGCCCTGCAAGGGTTAACAAGTTTAAATGTTTTACTCACGTCGGCTGCAGTGAAGGAGAGTCCACAGGTTTTGTTAGCGGGCCGTGTCAGTGGCACTGTATTGTCCTCAAAGCAAGCAAAGAAGTTGTTTAGTTTGTCTGGGAGCAAGACATCCTGGTGTCACGTTCGTCATAACAATGAGACCAAGGCGCAGCGTGAGATGAATACATTCTTCTTTATTAAAACGAAGAACACTAAACCAACTAACAAAATGACCATGCCTCTAATTACAACAAGTGCTGACATGCAACTACACATAGACAATAACCCACAAAACCAAAATGGAAAATGGCAACCTACATAGGATTTCCCGAAGATTTCATAGGATTTCCCTACATAACCAATTCAGGCCACCATAGACCTACATTTACCTAGACAAACCAAAACCCCATAGATATACAAAAAACCCTAGACAAGATAAAAAACACACATACCACCCTCGTCCCACCCTGACCTAACCAAAATAATAAAGAAAACAAAGATAACTAAGGTCAGGGCGTGACACCTGGTCCGTGATGGGACTGTTTTCTTTTTGTAATCCGTGATTGACTGTAGACCCTGCCACATACCTCTTGTGTCTGAGCCTTTGAATTGTGACAGTACTTACTGACTCTTAGCTTGTTTGATTGCCTTGCGGAGGGAATAGCTACACTGTTTGTATTTGGTCATGTTTCCGGTCACCCTGCCCTGGTTAAAAGCCGTGGTTCCGTGCTTTCAGTTTCACACGAATGCTGCCATCAATCCACGGTTTCTGGTTTGCGAATGTTTTAATAGTTGCTGTGGGTACGACATCGCTGATGCACATGCTAATAAACTCGCTCACCGAATCAGCGTATTCGTCAATGTTGTTATCACAATGAACATATCCCAATCCACGTGATCGAAGCAATCTTGAAGCATGTAATCAGATTGGTCGGACCAGCGTTGAACAGACCTGAGCACGGGAGCTCCTGTTTTAGTCTCTGTCTATAGGCTGGGAGCAACAAAATAGAGTCGTGGTCAGCGTTTCCAAAAGGAGGGCGGGGGAGGGCCTTATATGCGTCGCGGAAGTTAGAATAACAATGATCCAGGGTTTTACCAGCCCTGGTAGCACAATCAATATGCTGATAGAATTTAGGGAGTCTTGTTTTCAGATTAGCTTTGTTAAAATCCCCAGCTACAATGAATACAGCATCAGGATATGTGGTTTCCAGTTTACATCAAATAAAGTTTGTTCAGGGCTGTCGATGTGTCTGCTTGGGGGGGAATATATGCGGCTGTGATTATAATCGAAGAGAATTCTCTTGGTAGATAATGCAGTCGACATTTGATTGTGAGGAATTCTAAGTCAGGTGAACAGAAGGACTTGAGTTCCTGTATGTTGTTATGATCACACCACGTCTCGTTAATCATAAGGCATACCCCTCCACCCCTTTTCTTACCAGAAAGATGCTTTTTCTGTCGGCGCGATGCGTGAAGAAACCAGCTGGCTGTATCGACGCCGACAGTGTGTCTCGAGTGAGCCATGTTTCGGTGAAGCAAAGAACGTTACAGTCTCTTATGTCTCTCTGGACTGCTACGCTTGTTCGGATTTCATCAACCTTGTTGTCAAGAGACTGGACATTGGTGAGTAGAATGCTCTGGAGCGGTGCGCGATGTGCCCGTCTCCGGAGCCTGACCAGAAGACTGCTTCCTCTGCCCCTTTCACGGCGAGGTTGTTTTGGTTCGCCGGCTGGAATCCGATCCATTGTCCTGGGTGGTGGGCAAAACACAGGATCAGCTTCGGGAAAGTTGTATTCCTGGTCATAATGTTGGTGAGTTGACGTTGCTCTTATATCCAGTAGTTCCTCCAGACTGTATGTAATAAAACCTAAGATTACCTGGGGTACCAATGTAAGAAATAACATGTAAAAAAACGAAATACTGCATAGTTTCCTAGGAGCGCGAAGCGAGGCGGCCATCTCTGTCGGCGCCGGAAGTTTAGGGTTAATACCACTACAGGGGGAAGACTGGCATGAAAATTATGAACTGAGATTTACTGAGCAGGACTTATCAGGTTGTCTAATATTCAGTTGCAGAACAGCCTCAATTCGTCGGGGCATGGAATCTACAAGGTGTCGAAAGCAGGGGATGCTGGCCCATGTTGACTCCAATGCACAGTTGTGTCAATTTGGCTGGATGTCCTTTGGGTGTTTAAAGGCACTTACATGTTTTGCCTTGCCCATTCACCCTCTGAATGGCACACATACACCATCCATGTCTCAATTGTCTCAAGGCTTAAAAGACCTTCTGTAACATGTGTTCTCTCCATATATACAGATTGAAGTGGATCTGATAAGTGAGATCAATAAGGAATTATAACTTTCATCTGGATTCACCTCGTCAGTCTGTGTCATAGAAAGAGCAGGTGTTCCTAATGTTTTGTACACTCAGTGTATACCTTCACGGTGATTTGAACTCTCGTCTTGGTCATATATGCAAACCAAAGAATAGTAAGTTGTAATTTGATGATGCCAACCATACATTGTAGTGTTTATGTAAAGTATTTAGTAAATGTTGATCTTAGGTCATGTTGATCCTACATAATCTTAACAATTATTTTATACAATGGGCCTCAGGATCTCGTCATGGTATCTCTGTGCATTGAAATTGCCATTGATAAATGCAATTGTGTTCTGTGTCCATAGCTTATTCCTGCCCATACCTATAACCCCACCGCCACCATGGGGCACTCTGCTCACAACATTGACATCAGCAAACCGCTCGCTCACACAACGCCATACACGCTGTCTGCCATCTTCCTGGAACAGTTGAAGCCGAGATTAATCCGTGAAGAGCACACTTGTCCAGTGTGCCAGTGGCCATCGAAGGTGAGCATTTGCCAACTGAGGTCGGTTATGACACCGAACTGCAGTCAGGTCAAGATCCTGGTAATGGATGACGAGCACGCAGATGGGCTTCCCTGAGATGGTTTCTGACAGTTTGTGCAGAAATTCTTCGGTTGTGCAAACTCACAGTTTCATAAACTGTCCGGGTGGCTGGTCTCAGATGATCCCGCAGGTAAAGAAGCTGGATGTGGTCTGATTACATGTGGTCTGTGAGGCCGGATTGCGTTGGAGGCAGCTTATGGTAGAGAAATTAACATTCAATTATCTGGCAACAGCTCTGGTGGATATTCCTGCAGTCAGTATGCCATCTGCACGATCCCTCAAAACTTTAGGGGTCTGTGGTATTGTGTTGTCTGACAAAACTGCACATTTTAGAGTGGCCGTTTATTGTCCCCAGCACAAGGTGCACCTGAGTAATGATCGTGCTGTTTAATCAGCTTCTTGATATGCCACACCTGTCAAGTGGATGGATTATCTTGGCAAAGGAGAAATACTCTTTAACAAGGATGTAAACACATTTGTGCACAAAATTTGAGATAAATATGATTTTTGTGCTTATGGAGCATTTCTGGGATCTTTATTTCAGCTCAAAATACATGGGACCAACACTTTACATGTTGCATTTATGTTTTTGTTCAGTATAATATGACCCCACTGTAGAAAGGGGATGCTTTCATGGACACGGTGGTGTTATCTGTTTTGCTCTATGACCCTCACATGTGTCTAAATGAGCCATGGTATGACCTTCTAAAAATAATTCCATATATCAGTTTAGAACCCCCCTTCCCCAACAGGTTAGACATTTAAGAATTTTAAATGATACTAACAATATATCAAATTATTATGACATATTTTGCTACAACATATTTATTACAGATAATTTACTCAATGCACATAAGTGGACTCTCCCTTTCAGGTTGTTTGATTTACCATATAGGGACATAAACACAGTCTTGGTGGTTCCATGTCCAATAAAGCAGCCCCCCACACCATTCTGATTCAGAGGGGTTGGGATAATTGTGGAAGACACATTTCAGTTGAAGGCATTCAGTTGTACAACTGACTAGGTATCCCCCTTGCCCTTTCCATTTCACTCTTTCTAGAAGGATCTTTCAGCAAGACAACAGGGAGGAGGCTTGATGATGTTGACTGACACAAGGGTGTGTTCAAAGGAGGAGGAGAGCAGGTCCTCTTTATAAACACTCCAGCTACAGTACTTCTCCACCTGTCTGCTCATCAAAACCAAACAAGCCTTGAGAGAGGAGGAGCCAAAAAGGTATGCTTCATTTTACTTTTACTAATGGGATATTACAAGCACTTCATCACTGTATAACATCTTATATCATGACTGACATGTTGGTGTCAAAAAGCATTATTTTAAAGTTAGTTCATCTGGATTCACCTCATCAGTCTATGTCATGGAAAGAGCGGGTGTTCCTAATGTTTTGTACAGTGTACATTTCCATGGTGATTTGAACTCTCGTCTTGGTCATATGCAAACCAGAGAATAGTAAGTTGTAATTTGATGATGCCAACCATACATTGTAGTGTTTATGTAAAGTATTTAGTAAATGTTGATCTTAGGTCATGTTGATCTTACACGATCTTAACAATTATTTTATAAGATATTATACCCCTATTGTCTATTTATGCACCAGTGATTCGATTCAGGCAACATAATCAAAAAATCCCCATCAAAATCTGTCAGTTTAAGCTAGAGATATCTGTTTATTTGCATGGCCTGCGTCTCAATCCTCCTTCTCCGCCTATATCACACTTCCATATCTGTGGTGGAAAGTGGCAGAGCTAAACCCCTGTTTGTCAGTCCAGGAGACATCCTGAAAATCGGTCTTCTCATGAAAAATGTCTGTAGCATCTGAACGGTTAGGCCTACAACCAATTGGACCACTCTATAGAAAGGGGAGACTCTCATGAACACAATGTTCTTTTGCTCTATGACCCCCATATTGATTGTGGCTTGTAGAATGTTGTCCCTACTCCTCTTCAATGGCTGTGCGTAGTTGCTGGATATTGTCGGGAACTGGAACACGCTGTCGTACACATCGATCCAGAGCATCCCAAACATCTCAATGGGTGACATGTCCGGTGAGTATGCAGGCGATGGAAGAACTGGGATATTTTCAGCTTCCAGGAATTGTGTACAGGTGGTGGCTGATGCGACATGGGGCCGTGCATAAAGTGATGGAACATAAGGTGATGGCGGCATATGAATGGCACAACAATGGGCCTCAGGATCTTGTCAAATTGCCATATATAAAACGCATTATTTTAAAGTTATGTAGTAAATATGTTTAGTTTGGATCACAGTGGCTCTCATAATGGGATATTTATCAAGCACAAAACAAGTCAGAAAATGTGTTTCGTTGCTGCATATGTAAACTGAAACAGCATACTAGCAATCATTTTATCAAATCACTAATCACTTGATCAATGACATGGAGAACTGTTTGTTTCTATTCTATACGGGTCAAGTAAAAAAAAAAGGAAATCTGCCTGCAAAATATATTGTTTTACTTAAATATTCAACAGAGCATTAATTTCTGAACCTGAGCCAGATTGGGTGGAGTTGATCTCAGGGATCAGGGATCAGTCCTTAATCCGAAATAACTTTTGGTTTACACGGTCTGCAGCTAACCCCACTACAATGACACACAATATTATGTATCACTGACATTAATATCTTTATGCGTTTGAGTTTGAGTTTAAGTTTATTTGATTTTTTACAGGGACAGGGCACATTAATCAACGTTTCAGTAAAAGTGCCGGTTTTAGCCAGTCGGCTAATTTTCAACCGCAGTCTCTGGGCAGGTTATTAAAAACAATTACAATAATAGACAATAGCAACATAGGACAAGCAATACATAGCATACAGACATAGCAACATAGAACAAAAATCAGCAAGACAAAATTCATAAAAGCAACAAAGTGTTTCCACACCTCACAAGCTACAGACAACAGACAACATGGAGAGCGGCAACACACAGCTAAGGACCATGTTCACAAATCTGATTGACCTTTAGCCATGTCTTCAAGCATTTTGTGAAAGTGTGATATGTGGTGCAGTTATGTGTGTCTGATGGCAGTGTATTCTAGACATGGGAAGCTCTCACAGAGAAAACTGATTTACTAAAGGTGCTTTTCCTTAAGGGAACTATACAGTCACCTCTCATGGCAGACCTTGTGGATCTGCTGCCATATGTTTGGGTTTTCTGTTTAACAAAAATACTGAGTGGAGGGGGAGCCAGGCCATTTAGGATATTGAATACAAGACATTCGTCGTTGTATTGCACAAGATTTTCCCAACTCAGGAGCTCATGCTTTCTGAGGAGGTAACAGTGATGATGGCTATTGGGCTTCCTATCAAGCACTTTGAGAGCCTGTTTGTAGACAGACTGAATAGGTCTTAATGTTGTACAGCAAGCTTGGGCCCAACTAGTCAAGCAGTATGTTAAGTGGGGGAGTATCATAGATTTGAAATACAGTTTTGCTACCTCTGTAGTCAAACAATTTTGTATAAATCTGAAATTAGCTAGGTTATATTTGGTTATTTGAATTACCTTTTTCACATGCTTTTTAAAAGAGACGTTGGAATCAAGTATGATGCCAAGGTACTTAAAATCAGATACCACCTGGAGCTTCTCCCCTGACACATAGACATCTGGCTCAGTAGCATCTGTTGCCCTCTTTGTAAAGAACATGCAAACAGTTTTTTTTCACATTGAGATGCAAACACGAGTCACTGAGACACTTTGTAACCTGGACCATTACAGTAGTGAGTTCTTGTGCAGCTTGTTGTTTGCTCTTTGCATGCACATATATCACTGTATCATCTGCATACATTTGAACTTCAGACCCAGTACAGACAGAAGGCAGATCATTAATGTACAGGCTGAACAGGAGGGGCCCCAGTATTGACCCTTGGGGCACGCCCACATCATAGCTAAGAGTGTGCGACAGCTCATTGCTCACTCTGACACACTGAGTTCTGCCTTCAAGGTATGATTTCATCCATCTCAAGGCGTCGGGGGTAAAGTTGAACTTGGACAATTTTGTGATGAGAATCTCATGGTTAACAGTATCAAAAGCCTCCCTTACGTCCAGAAACACAGCCCCAACAACGCCCCCTTTGTCCATCTTGGACTTCACATTTTCCAGAAGAAAGCAGTTGGCCGTTTCTATGGAGTGTTTCGCTCTGAAGCCAAACTGCATGGAGTGTAATGTGAATGGGCTGTTGTTGAGGTGGGCAATCAGTTGTTCTGCTACACACTTTTCAACAACCTTTGACACCACAGGTAGTATACTAATGGGCCTGTAGTCACTCACATCAGCAGAGTCGCCTGATTTAAAGATGGCCGTTATTATGGCCGACATCCATACCCTTGGAAACACCCCGAGACCAATAGATGTGTTGGTGACCTTAGTAATGGGGCCAATGAGTGACTCTTTGTAGTTTTTAAGAAAGGTAGAGTCCAGCCCAAACACATCTTTGGCTTTAGAGTTCTTTAGTGAGCTAATCACCTTGTTCACTTTTGACTCAGAAACTCCCCTATGATGAAGACAGGTTGAGCATCATTTACTAGCACTGAGCCCAAGAAACCAGTGGAGGGGTTCTGTGTTAGTACCCTGACAGAGACAATAAAGTAGGAATTGAAGGTTATTGCTATTTCGACTGCATCCTGTGTTAGATTGTTATTCACCATGATTTCTAGTCTTTTTGCAGTGTTACTATGTTCTTTCCCTGTTAACTTTTTTAGATTCTCCCAGATCAGTTTAGAATTTCCCTTTGCTTTACCAATTATGTTAATAAAAACATTTGCCTTGGCCTGTCTGATTTCTTTCATCACCTTATTTCTCAACATGGTAAACTTACGTCTGTCATGCTCTAATTTGGATCTTAGGGCTATTTTTAGAGCATAATCTCGTTCTTTCATCAATTTCCAGGTTTCTCCATTTGGCCAGGTTTGGATTAGATTTTCTTTAGGAAACCATTTATTGTAGTCTGGATTGTGGATAGAAAAACTTGACTATCAGCTTCCACGTCTGTATAGGACAAGAGATCATTCCAGTTAATTCCCTTAATTACGTTTTCAAAATTCACTCTTAGGTATTCTTAGTTGATCCGGCTTTCTAACAGTAGAGAGGTTAAACCTGCTCTTAGACAGCTTTCTGGCTATAAGTGTCAGATTATGATCAGATAGCCCAGTAACCATACTGAATGATTTAGTCACTCTCTCTGGTTTATTACTGAACACCAAATCAATCTGTGTTTTAGAGCAACAAGTCACTCTGGTTGGCCCTTTAACTAGCTGTGTAAGGTCAAAGGTATTAGTGTCCGTTTGAGGGTTTTCCTACAAAACTTGTCTTCATAATTAATGTTAAAATCTCCTCTTTCCCAAAGTCACATTCCCTAAGCATGTTACTAAACTGATCAAAAAACACACTTTTGGTGGAAGGTGGCCTATACATTCCAATAAGGGTAAAAGACATTTGGGGAGACAGTGTAACGTTCAGGCCAATACATTCCAGTTCATTATCACATGACCACTCAATTTGTTTACATCGGATATGTTCTTTAATGTAAATCATCACACCTCCTCCTCCTCCTTCAATCCTGTCTCTCCTGAAAACATTGTAGCCAGGCACAATCACAGCAGCATATAGAGAGGTTTTATGGAGCCACATCTCTGAGAGGCAGAGGAAGTGAAGGTTGGAGTCTGTGAGTAGGTGTTGAATTTGATCACTTTTTGAAATGACACTACGAATGTTCAAGTGCCCCCCTAGTAATCCCTTGGGCTTAGCTCATGGGTCCCAGATGACTCGAGAGTGATTGGCACATTGAAAAAAGTTACATTTTCTGTGTTTTCTGACTTGCTGATTTTAGGCCGTTTTGTTTCGTTTTGATTAGGGGCAGTTTCGGTAGCGCAATTAACAAAGCCTCCCGCCTGCACTGGATGTGGAGAACTAATTAAAACAACTTGCGTACCAGAAGCAGAGACAGGGATCGCATATAGCGACTTGGGTATGTTTGAAGAGTCAAAATCTATCCTGGAGCTGGGTGAGTTGAGAGAAACCATGGGACCATAGCACTCACCCACTTCCACAGTGGCGACAATCAGTGGACGAGGCCATCCACCGCTTTCCACTCCGGTGCGTATCGCTGGCTCGGGGATGTTGGGCCCAGGATTGAGTTGCACATCCCCGGAGAGCAGGAGGGTAGTGAACAGGTAGTTTAACAGTTTCCGATTAATGTTGGACTTGTGTTTGTTACGCCCAAGCGGTTCAGTGGAATAGGGAGCGAGATAGACTTGGCCATTATTCAGAACATTATGGTACGCTGTGTACTGTCCGCTCCCGTGGAACGGTGAACCAATGTGTTTGGTGTTGATATTCTCTGGCAGTAGATTTGTGTCATGCCAGCAAGGACTCACTGAGATTATCAGTAGAGCAGCTACATAACTGACAATCATGGCAAAGTACTGGAGATAAAACACATAATTGCGCTTTAACTCTTTGCATGAGTTACTTAGCTGGGGTCGGCGTACACCTGATGGTTTAGATAAAATTATAGCATTCGAATGAGAAGCGGCACCTGCCGCACCACCCTGTCTTCCGTCCGCCATCTTTAATGATGCCTCATTAGAAATATTTGTTCCAGAGGATGCCGAGGAAGAATTTGAGCAAAAATGTTTTCCTGTTAAAGGTGACAGGCACTTGTCAAGTTAGTGCTGAAATCACTAAAAGCATTCAAAACAACATATGAATATTTAAAAGCATCACAACACAACAAACTGTTAAAAGAAATTTGGAGGACAAAAGGGGGAGGAGAAAGGTTGAATCAAGTCACTTCAGTCACTCGTTCATTGTCAAATGAGCCAGAGTATCATACTCTATTTGCCTAGTTAAATCCACTGGCTATATCCATGGCACCCAGAACCAAATCAGCTACTCAATGTTAAGGCTGTCACGAGATAATTATTTTTTTCCCTGGGATTTCCAATTGGTAGATATAGTCTTGTCTCATCGCTGCAACTCCCGTACAGACTCAGGAGAGATCCGAAACACGACCCCGCCAAGCCACGCTGCTTCTTGACACACTGCTCGCTTAACCTGGAAGC
The DNA here is from genome assembly GCF_018296145.1 of Oncorhynchus tshawytscha. NCBI lineage: Eukaryota > Metazoa > Chordata > Actinopteri > Salmoniformes > Salmonidae > Oncorhynchus > Oncorhynchus tshawytscha. Next base: position 17,932,103 of record NC_056445.1, read on the forward strand.
CAGCCGCACCAATGTGTCATAGAAAACCCCGTTCACGGGAGCACGTGATGCCGTGGAGCTGAGCAGACGTTGACAAACCGAGCTCTTCAAAGTTATTCTATTTTTACCTAAATAACAACGTTGAAACAATATTCTAACATCGGCTGATAAATTGTCAAGTACTTACCTTCCCAAAGAGCCATGGACCTCCGACCCGAGAGGCAAGAAGGATGACCAAAACGTTGTTGATTCCCAAGATAACGATAACGCTACAGCTAGCAAGATTAGCATTAGCCCTCATACTGTAACTCAGACGACAGTTCCAGACTGTTGCTCTCAGCAGCCTCTTGCGAGCCTGCCGACATGCTGGCTACTCTCCTCCGGGAAATTCAGGATGGTAACAGAGGTCTTTCTCTGAAAATTGATAAGAAATCGGCTGAACTCCATTCTTCCATTGACGACCTGAAATCCTCCATGAATGATCTCCTTTTGAGAACGACTGAGGCAGAGTTGCGCATTAGCACAGTTGAAGATACCATCGTTAGACATGACCAGGTCTTGATACAACTGCAAAAGGACAATGCCTACCTCAAAAACAAGGTAGATCAGATGGAGAACCAGAGTAGACGTAGTAATATCCGTGTGGTGGGACTGAAAGAGGACAGCGAGGGCCGTGACCCGGTCCGTTTCTTCACTCAATGGAATCCGGAGGTCCTAGGCATAATCAACTTCATCAAGCCGCTGGAAATCAAACTCGCCCACAGAACATCAGCGCCGAAACCCCGGCCAGATGAGCCCCCACGAGCCGTCCTGATCAGGTTCCTCCGTTTCCAAGACAGAGAGAAGATACTGCAACTCGCAAGAGCCAAAGGGGACATCACCATCGATGGAAAGAGGGTCAGCCTTTTCCCAGATATGAGCGCGGATCTCGCCAGACGTCGCAAGCAGTTCAGACCTGCCGCCAAAGCACTGAAGGAGAAGAACATCACCGGCTACCTCATCCACCCTGCGCGGATGAAAGTTCAGTACAAAGGCCGAAGCCATCTCTTCGACACACCGGGAGAAGTGCACACTTTTCTCAAAGAACTGAGCAACGTCTGAGCCAGGACGGTCTCTCTGGGGGATAAAATGCAACGTCTGAGCCAGGACGGTCTCTCTGGGGGATAAAATGCAACGTCTGAGCCAGGACGGTCTCTCTGGGGGATAAGATGCAACGTCTGAGCCAGGACGGTCTCTCTGGGGGATAAAATGCAACGTCTGAGCCAGGACGGTCTCTCTAGGGGATAAAATGCAACGTCTGAGCCAGGACGGTCTCTCTGGGGGATAAAATGCAGTTTGTTTGTTTACTCTTATCTGGATTGAACTGCTGGTATCTCCCGGTCACTATAATTGATTTGTACATTTTCAACTAACCGTATCTTTCCGGGGTGAGTTCTATTACATTTACAGGAGAGCATATTTTGGTTTAGTCCATATCCACTGGGCGAAGCAATAAGTGGGCTTAGGCCCACTGCTTTCCCCCTCATGTATGTTAATCTTTTGAAAAGAGACTCAAGCAGCCCTTACCGTGGTCAGTAAATATTCAGCCATAAATATCTATTCACAACGTTTGTTTTCAACTTAGAGCTCGCAGGTTTTAGTTTACGCCAAGGTTTAGATAGTAAGAGCAAGATGGAAAGCGAGCAGCAACGTATCTCTACAAGTGTATTCATGTTTGATTGTTGGGATTGTTGTTTTAGTCTGACAATCAGGGTGGGTGGGATTTTTATTATTATTTCTTCCTTTTTTCTATGTTTATTGTTTCCTTCCTAAAGAGACACACGGGTCACTTTTGTGCTCAAACCAAAGTTGAAACGTTTCCTAATTATCTGCATATGATAGATTTCTATTCAGTTACATATTTGAAACCCAACCTATGCTTAATCCACTAAAATATGTCACATTCAACGTAAAAGGTCTTAACAGCCCGATTAAAAGGAAAAGAGTCTATACATACATAAAGGCTGACATTGTGTTTTTACAAGAAACACATCTTACAGCCAGTGAACACAAGAAATTGAAGAGGGAATGGGTAGGACAAGTTTTTGCATCCTCTTTTAACTCCAAAGCAAGAGGAACTGCAATTTTGATAAGTAGACACATCCCCTTCTGCGTCAACAACACCATCTCTGATCCCTCTGGCAGGTTTGTTTTGGTGCAGGGGCATATGTTTTCAGAGTCTTGGATCCTATTGAATATTTATGCTCCTAACTTCGATGACCATATGTTTATTCAGAATGTCTTCCTTCAGGTCGCTCAAGCACCACCAGGATGGCTACTGGTTGGAGGAGATTTTAATTTTTGCTTAGATACAGTTCTTGATAGGTCTTCTGATAAACCCTCACTTCTTACCAAAGCCGGCAAGCTCACCATGTCATTCATGAAAGATCTCAATTTTCTAGACATCTGGAGACAGTTGCACCCACAGGATAGGGACTACTCTTTTTATTCACACCCACACAAGACACACACACGCATAGATAACTTTTTACTTTCGACACAACTGTTTCATAGAGTGTTAGATGTCGAGTATCTCCCCAGATTGCTTAGTGACCATTCTCCTCTGGTATTATCAATCTCCATTCCTACCAAGGTAAATGGAGCATATAGATGGAGACCAAATTCTACACTCCTAAAGCAACCTGAATTTTGTGCATTCATCAAAGAGCAGATCAATATTTTTACTTTGACAAACAAACCCTCTGCTCCTGACAGCTTCATTCTTTGGGACACATTAAAGGCCTATCTGAGGGGACAGAATATTTCCTATACTAAAGGGCTGAAGAGAAAACACGGTGCGGAACTGAGTGCCCTTGAATCTGAAATCTCCGAGCTAGAGAAAACCTACCAAAGAGGCCCGACTAAAGATCTATACAGGCTTTTGGTAAATAAAAAACTTAAATATAATATTCTGAACACATATAAAGCTGAGAGGGCCATCACTAAATCAAAACAACGTTATTACGAGCTTGGAGAGAAAGCTCACAAAGCATTGGCATGGCAACTGAAAGCAGAGGAAAGTAAGAGGACAATTAATGCCATAGAAACTCTTACTAATGAGATATCTTTCGACCCTACTGAAATGAATAATACTTTTAAGAAATACTATGAAGACCTCTACACTTCCCAATCAAGCGATGATCTATCAGAGATCAGGGGAACAGGCAAGGTTGCCCAATTAGCCCCCACCTCTTTGCCCTCGCCATCGAACCGTTGGCTGAGGCTATTAGAACGTGCCCTGACATACATGGCTTTGAGGTGGGCCCCCATACCCATAAATTATCACTCTTTGCGGACAACCTTATCTTATTTCTAACAAACCCAGAACACTCCCTCTCTCACTTGCAGATCCTACTACAGTGTTATAGTTCTTTCTCTGGATATAAGGTCAATTTTCATAAAAGCGAAATCTTACCGTTGTCTGTCTTTGACCATCATACCATCAAGCACAAGTTTCCTTTTAGATGGTCGCCTATGGGCTTCACATATTTGGGCATAATGGTGGATGGTAATCTGAACAACCTCTATAAACTCAATCTGGCCAGTTTGTTGCAGAAGGTGGAGGTTGACCTTTGTAAATGGATGGACTTACCTCTCACTCTACTGGGTAGAATCAATGTAATTAAAATGAATGTCCTGCCCAGATTTCTATATCTGTTTCAATCTCTCCCTATCCCTGTTCCCGCAGCATTTTTTTCCTCTCTCGACAAGCTGACCAGACGGTTTATCTGGCACGGCAAAACCCCTAGGGATGGCCTGGATATACTGACCCTTGATTACAGTCAAGGGGGCTTAAACCTCCCCAATTTTAGAATGTACTACTGGGCTGCACAATCTAGGTTTCTGGCTCAGAGGTTTGACAATGGTCCCTCTCCTTCATGGTTGAAAATTGAAAAGCTTGAGGTAAATGATAACACTGGGGCAGAATTGTTTTACAAATGGGACAGAAAATCTATAAAAACCATCACAGACAACCCTTTAATCATACATTCTGTCCTGGCATGGTGCAAACTGCATGAGCTGTTCGGACGAGGGGGATTCCTTTCCCCTAAAACCCCCTTATGGAACAATAGATTGATCCCTATGTTTTTCCAGAATAGTAACTTTAGACCATGGTCTGATAAGGGGATCACTCTTCTGGAACATTGTTACAAGGAAGGAGTTCTTATGTCTTTTGATCAGCTGAAACAGAAATACCACTTGCCTAACAGGGACTTCTTTACCTACCTACAACTACGAAACCTTATTAGGGTGACTCTCAAGGGACAATGGAACCTACCTAAGATGTCACCTATTGAACAACTCTGCCACGCAGACCAACCACATTTCAAGACCATTTCCCGTGTATACGATGCTCTTATGTCAGGACTAACACTGCCTGGGCTAGATAAACCCCGACTTAGATGGGTAAAAGATCTGGGTATTGATCTTGATGAGGATCTATGGAGTGACCTATGCAGGGAACAGTGTTACATCCACATTGAACTCCAGATACAGACTGATCCAGTTTAATTTCCTCCATCAGCTCTATATCACCCTATCTAGACTCCTCCCTATGTTTTAGATGTGGCTCAGATGAAGGAACATTCCTCCATTCCACTTGGCAGTGTTCAAAACTACACGGTTTCTGGCAGGGGGTATGCGATACCATATCCTCAATTCACGGGGTTGCATTCCCTTTAGACCCGGAGGTCTGTCTACTGGGTAACTTTACTAACACCAATCTTAGGCAAAGCCATACTATAAAGCTAACAGAAATATTGCTAGCGATTGCCAAGAAATGTATTGCCTTGAAATGGAAATTGGATTCCTCCCTGCCAGTTGCAATGTGGCTATCGGAAGTTAATAGTTGTATCCCTTTGGAGAAAATCACTTACTGCTTGAGGAATAAGTTAAAGACATTTTACAGAATTTGGCAAACTTTTATTGACTATATGGAGAATCTCCCCCCACATCTCATTGATTGATGATCAGGTGATCCAATGTCTCGTTATTATTTTTATTCTTATTGTATGTTTGTTTATATAATTATTATATATATATTTTTTGTGACGCTCGTCTGTTACTGTCACTTTGTCCTATCGTTGTCTAATATCGTTTTACTTTTGTTTTGAATGTTCTTAATTGGAAAATGCCAAAAAAAAAGAAAAAAAAAAGAAAACCCCGCTCACCTGGCGACCGTGTCAGCGTGCATGTGCCTGGCCCGCCATAGGAGTCGCTAGAGTGCGATGGGACAAGGATGTCCCGTCCGTTGTGGTGGTTAATTTCTGTGTTACCAAATGAGGAGAGAGACAAACTTCACACACCAGTCAGAGTTAAACTTAAACTACATCTTTAATAATAAGTGCTTTGCAACAGCAATGACTTTCAATGATGCGCCATTTCTAATGAACCACTGAAAGTGACAACACAAAAGTACAAAGATCTTTAATAGCCAAGATACACCCCTCTCAACCTACATGACGAACAACAGATACATAGAATGGTCACAAGGTTAAGATTTGTATGAAAAGTATCTATAACACATAGCAGACAGCAACTGCTATGTCAACTGCTATGTCAACGGTTTTCATTGTATAGACCAGTGTCTGATCCTCCTACTCCAAACTGGAACCGTCTCAACCTGGTACGGTATAGCACAAAAACATTGCCTCATGTTATCTGGAATGCTCTTTAGGTTTTATCACCCAAAGACATCGTAAATCTCCTCTGTCAGTGTTATCTCATCGAGGCCCTCCTCAGTAAAACACACACACATACTATATTCTGTCGAGTAAAACAACCATTATAATACAATACAAGTATTATAACATAATCTTGCAATTTCCACGACACCGGACAAACCCTCCCCTAACCCAAATGCGTATGGGCCGCCTCATGTGTCTCCCGGTCACGGCTGGCTGCAACACAGCCTGGGATCGAACCAGGATCTGTAATGACACAGCTAGTGCCACTCGGGTGGCCCTAGACTTATTTTCCATAACAGTTTGCATTCAAGATCTCTTTTCTCAATCATAAAATCCTAATATCATCTTGTTACTTATACATATTTATAAAATATTTTCTAAAACAGACAAACACCTTGAGGACCCTTCTGCATCTTTTCAGTGGCTATGTGGCTCCCAACAGTGTTGGCAGTGTTTCTGGGTAAGAATTGTATTCCCTTTTCCCCAACATCTTTAAACTAAAAACAGCCCATCAATAGTTACCTTTTTTTGCTCTACTGTGACACATGTCCATGTTGTTCGATCTCACTATCTATGTACAAGTTATACATGTGTAACAGACACAACATACACATTATGTTTTGTGATCATTCTTTTTACAGGATTATAATGTTTAGACTGTGTTCTTTGCCCAGGTGCAGCCCCTGACCTCTTCTTCAGTCAGCAGTCCTTGGATGAGTCCTTCAGTGACACAAGAGCATTTGAAACATGTGAGTGTACATGCTTATATGCTATATAACACTTATCCTTCATGGTTAAGTGTAAATCAATCTAAAATTGTAATATTTAGCATGGACAAGAACATTTCTGTCACTTTTGTGGTAGGTTATCTTTTTAATAATTGACTTGTAATCTAATTGAAAACCACATTTGCCCCTATCCAACAGCTTACTGCTCACAGGGAATCAAGGTTGACAAAGACTTTAGTGGGAAAGACCTTCTGATGGTGTATGAACGGGACTGCCATTATTGCCAGCTTGCCTGCACTCAGAACCCTCAGTGTTCCTGCTTCAGCTACGTGGTTAAAGAGTATAATCTATTTGTGTGTTTGGGTTGCCTGTTTGGGTGGTGGTCGCACCACTTGTTTTGGTCAATAGTTGAAGGTTGGGGCTAGAGAAATATCACTGCTCTCAAATGCAGAGCTATGGATTCAAGGACTGACAATGAATGAGATCAAAATTATGACCAGTATTTGTTTACAATGACATTGATTACATTTCTTTAAATGTAAAATAGAAAGGACATAGGAAGTGCATCCGTATTGTCTTTTACTTTCAAAACAGATTCTACTGCTATCAAAAGTATTCCTTTGGTCAACCAACTATGACAATCTATCCTGGAGTCACATCTGGTTACACTAGGAAGGACTGCAGTGAAGGTATGGACCAATATAACAAACTGTACACATATTACTTACAATTCTTAAACATGTTTTCAGTGTTCACAGTGTCAAGGAGTTGTAAATTAGCTCTAAATTGAGATGGAGTGATCTAGCTCAACAACATTAGTATGAAATTAGGTTTATTGAGCTTCAAATAACTTCAGTTCCCTTATAAATCCAAAGTAGTTTTATATTAACCATTGATCTTAGGTCGTGGGTGGATCCACCCAAAACGAAAACCTTTTTAAATAAAAATAAAAATCATCCATAGAGGGGTTCTTTGGAGGAAGAATTGTTGAAATAAACAGTATTTGACATTTGACATTTGCATTTGGCAGCATAATTGAGAAATATCTTACTGAAGTTTGAACATTTATGACATTTTGGCCTTACACTGGCTTCCTTTAAGACTCCAAGTGGAATTATGTATATCGTCATTTTTTCAAATTAATATAAAATGAAAAGCTGTAATCTCTTGAGTCAATAAGTATTCAAACACTTTGTTATGGCGAGCCTAAATAAATTCAGGAGCAAAAATGTCCTTAACAAGTCACATAATAAGTTACATGGACTCACTCTTTGTGCAATAATATTGCTTAACATGATTTTTGAATCCCATAACGCTAAAAGTAGCAGAGATCCCAGTCTGGAACTTTGATATGGACGTAGAGTATATTATGAATTGCACCCCATTTTGCCCTCAGAACAGCCTCAATTCGTCGGTACAATTCGTTGGGGAATCTACAAGGTGTCGAAAGCGATCCACAGGGATGCTGGCCCATGTTAACTCCAATGCTTCCCGCAGTTGTGTCAGGTTGGCTGGATGTCCTTTGCGTGATAAACATTGTTGATACACATAGAAACTGCTGAGCTTGAAAAACCCAGCAACGTTGCTGTTCTTGACATACTCAAACAGGTGTGCCTGGCAAATACAACCATACCCCGTTTAAAGGTATTTCAATATTTTGTCTTTCCCATTCACCCTCTAAATGGAACATATAAACAATCCATGTTTCAATTGTCACAAGGCTTTAACATCCTTCTTTAACCTGTCTCCTCTCCTTCATCTACACTGATTGAAGGGGATCATAGCTTCCACCTGAATTCACCTGGTCCTTCTATGTCATGGAAAGAGCATGTTTTGTACGTTAAGATTATGCTCCCGAGTGGTGCAGCGGTCTAAGGTACTGCATCACAGTGCTAGAGGTGTCACTACAGACACCCTGGTTTGAATCTAGGCTGTATCAAGTGATTGAGAGTCCCATAGCGCGGCGCACAATTGAACCAGCGTCGTCTGGCTTTAGCCGGTGTAGGCAGTCATTGTAAATAAAAATCTGTCCTGATTTGCCTAGTTAAATGAATAAAAAATAAATGGCAACAAATCCTTCCTCTAAAGGACCATTCTATGGATTATATTTAGTGATAATCCCCAAAAGTTCTGAACTTTGTTGGTTCTAGTTTGATGAGGAATCACTCCTGTGCTTTGTCTGTCCACACAGGCCCAGCAGTAGAGATACCAGTGTTTACTCTGGTTAGTGAGGGGAGGAGCATGGCGGAAGCCCAGAAGTTCTGCAGGGAGCACTACGAGGAACTGGCCACCATCTTCAATGCTGAGGACCAGGTAGCAGCTCTGAGAGCAGTGTCAGCACAGAGTCTCACTGACGCTGCCTGGGTCCACTCCCAATACCATGCCTTTTGGCCCAAACTGGACTATTTGAATACACCAAATGCAAAGTGTGTTATTCATGGACAAAGTGCAAAAGTATGGGCTTTGAGAGATTGCACAAGTTCATGGCACTTTGTGTGCCAGAAAAGTAAGTTGATTTTCATCCATTCTCTCCCTTGTCTGATATTTGTAAACTATTACTCCAAAGTAATGTAAACACTTTACTTGAAGGGGGTTATTCATTCTTAACACCTTGGTAAAGTACATAGTACATTTCAAATAATGTCATCTTTATGAGTTACAGTATCCTTTGACAACTGTCTATGTACATTATATGACATCAATGTCCATGTCTTTCAGGACATTTTTAGGACAATTGTGTATTTTCTGTCCTTAGGCACACAATCAAACATTTCCTCAGAGCTTAAATATTACATGGGTCAAGGTTCATTGACGTGGGAGGGGGCACAGACGGCTTGCCGAGCCAATGGAGATGACTTAGCGAGCATCCTCACCCAAGAGGATTACACAGCATTCCAAAGCATAAAAGAGACACAGCAGTATGATATGTGGATCGGACTCTACTGGAAGACTTCTACCAGAATGTGGCAGTGGTCCAATGGGGACCTCTTCCCATACTGTGTGTCTGAGCCTCAACTGGGTGCTAGTAACTGCTGCTCCCTGACCCGTCAGGGCCATGGACAGACTGAACACGCTTCCCTGGACAAGATAGACTGCTCTCTGAAGAGGCCGTTCCTTTGCACTGGAAGTAAGACTGACATCTTTTATTGAACAGATAGAGAGAGGATAATACAGGCAGAGGTTGAGTCAAAGGGCACTAGACTGGATTCAAACCTATTCTGACACCATAAACATGTGTTCCAGAGGCTGTGGCATTACCACTAGACCAGACAGGCCACAAGACTGCTATCTTATTGGGGTTATTGGGGGATTTAATACAGGGACAGGGATGGCATTTTAGCCCCAACAGGGTCCCACTACAGCAAACACTGTCACATGTCGGACACAGAGAGGCTACATGTAGCCTACTCCGACCACATTTCTCTCCCCATCTTTCAGATATATATGTGGTCATGTGGTTTCTATTTTGAGATAATAGTTCCATTCTGGTAAATATAGAACACCGAGGCTTGATAATAAACAGTTCCATAGAAATGTAGAACCTTTAAAACTTCTTAGGGCTATGGTCTTGTTTCCTGAATTTCCATCTGACTGACGTGCCCAAAGTAAACTGCCTGTTACTGTCACGCCCTGAACTTAGTATTCTTTGTTGTCTTTATTATTTTGGTTAGGTCAGGATGTGACATGGGTGATATGTGTGTTTTTGTCTTATTCTAGGGTGTTTGTACTGTCTAGGGGTTTTTGTAGATTTATGGGGTTGTTTTCATCTAGGTGTTTATGTTTGTCTATAGTTGCCTAGATTGGTTCTCAATTAGAGGCAGGTGTTTATCGTTGTCTCTGATTGGGAACCATATTTAGGCAGCCATCTTCTTTGGGTATTTCGTGGGTTATTGTCTATGTTATACGTTAGCACATTGTTTATATCACGGTCATGGTCGTCTTATTCGTTTTGTTGTTTTTGTTTAAGGGTTCTTCGCGTTCTTCATTAAATAAAGAAGAATGTATTCTAACCACGCATTCTACGTATTCTAACCACGAATGTATTCTATCCTTTGGTCTACTCCATACGACGATCGTGACAGTTACTCAGGCCCAGAAGCCAGGATATGCATATAATTGGTAGCATTGGATAGAAAACTGTTAAAGTGTCTTAGACTATAACAGAAATGATATGTCAGGCGAAAATCCGAAGCAAATCCGACCAGAATATATATATTTTTTTAGCTCCCTTGCTCTTGTTATGCAAACCTATTGTTTCTATGTAACTCTGTCACCCAGATTGCAATTCCTATGGTTTCCACTAGACGTCAACAGTCTTTATTCAAGGTTTCAGGCTTCTTTTTTGAAAAACAAACAAGTATTTTGAGTTTTCGTTAGGGCATCACCTGAAGCAAATCAGTCTTTCGGCGTGCGAGGGAGAAGGTAGATTTTCCTTTCCTGCAGGAAGAAAAGTAATATTTATTGTAAATAAGCTGAATCTCATTTGAGTGGCTGTCTCATCTTATCATTCCTATGTCCTTCTAGAAAAGAGAATCAAGCAGACCATTGTAAGGATGTCTCTGAAATCTATCTCAGGAGCTGACCTCAATGACCCAGTGGTAAAGGAACAGATGTTGGAGCAGGTACAGTAGTCCTACATCTCCAACATCAGAAATCAACGTCATCCTCACTCATTTAACTCTTCTCATGACATCTCACAGTATTACATTTAGGATGCTCAAATGTTTCATCTAGTTTGATCATATCTCATAGATCAGAAAGGAGTTGGCTAAGAACGGGAACTTTATCCAAGGCTTAAGCTGGAGAGAACTGCCCAATGGGGATGTTTTTCGCAAAACAGTTGAACTTGGAAGCCCTGAAGAAGGTAAGCACTTATGTGTTACAATTATAAAAGTGCCTCCTTATGTTTAGTCTGTTCAGAGTTTCTTGTACAGTGTGTTAGGTTTTGCATCCGATTGACAATATCGAAATGAAGTAAGGTGTTCATGAACTAATTCCAGTGAGAGTCTTTGTACGGTTGTGTTTGTTTTCTTAGGTCAGTGTGGGTCTGGATGAAGAGGACCAACCATGATGATACAACAGGAGAGGGATAGAAGGTCCAAGAAAACCACATGATTTTTAATCACTTGTATTCATATATATACATAATTCCATGTGTTATTTCATATTTGTCTTACCTATTACTCTACAGTATAGAAAATTGTTTTAAAAAGAAACCCTTGAATGAGTAGGTGTTCAAACTTGACTGACACTTTTATAATTGTAACACCTTATAACACATAATACAATATTATTTTAGTCATTGCTTTTCAAGTTATGAAATATATGAAGTAATTTATATTAGAATAGATTTAGACTTTACAATGTTTTACTAATGTAACATTGAATTATAATCTAAGATTTTTGTTGGTGTATGAATGTATAATTCTTCATGAGGAAAATAATGTTACACACTCACTTATGGATGTAACTGTTGACATTCTTAAATAAAATATGTTTGATTAGTGACAACAGTATTACCATTATTTTCAGCATCCAGCAAGAATGGTGAGATGGGGGCAGTAATCACATCAATGTAGAATTGTGCCCACATGCAAGTGGCAACCTTTAGGGAACTGTAAATAGAGACAGACACACAGACAGACTCGAGGATGTGACAGTATGACAGTATCCATGTCATGAACCTAATCAAGTTTTGTATATCATTAGAGTTTCCCCTGGTGTCATGGTTTGTTGACTGTGTCAACTATTACGGTCATAAACACAGACTCATGGATAGCAGGGGAGAGGTGTGGGGTTCTTGCCCTTATTCGTGTAGTTGATGGCTGTTATACATGAATCACCTTGCTAAACCAAGTCAACATGTAGGCCTAGTTATTTAGCAAAGGCTTTTATCCAAATCGACATAGTGTCACGTTTGTTATATGGAGGAGACCAAGGCGCAGCGTGATGTGAACACATACTTATTTAAGAAAACACTAAACAAACTTACAAAAACAACAAAACGAACGTGACGATATAATATAATAGTGCAGACACAGGCAACTAACCATAGACAATAACCCACAGAGAACCTAAGGATTATGGCTGCCTAAATATGGTTCCCAATCAGAGACAACGATAAACAGCGGCCTCTAATTGAGAACCAATCTAGGCAACCATAGACATACATAACACCTAGACTAGTAAACACCCCCATAAACATACAAAACCCCTAGACAAGACAAAAACACATAAATCACCCTTGTCACACCCTGACCTAACCAAAATAATAAAGAAAACAAAGAATACTAAGGTCAGGGCGTGACAGTAACCCCCCCAAAGGTGCAGACTCCCGGTCACACAACTAAGCCTATATGGGAGGGTCTGGGTGGGCATAACTCCGCGGTGGCGTTTCTGGTGAGAGACACTTCTAACTCGGCCCACTTAAATGATGCCTCTGGAGCGGGAAGCCTCACCGCCGACCCCGGACTAGAGGACGCTACTGGACTGATGTTCGAGTCTGGAGTGAGTGGCGCCTCTGGACTGGAGGGAGACTCTGGCGGATCCGGACTGGAGGGAGACTCTGGCAGATCTGGACTGGAGGGAGACTCTGGCGGATCCGGACTGTGACCCGTCGTGGTAGGTTCCGGACTGTGACCCGTCGTGGTAGGTTCCGGACTGCGGCCCGTCGTGGTAGGTCCTGGTCTCCGGCCCGTCGTGGTAGGTTCCGGTCTGCGGCCCGTCGTAGGAGGTTCTGGTCTGCGGCCCGTCATAGGAGGTTCCGGTCTGTAGACTATCGCCAGACGCTCTGGACTGGGTTCTGTCGCCGGACGCTCTGGACTGGGTACTGTCGCCGGACGCTCTGCACTGGGTACTGTCGCCGGACGCTCTGGACTGGGTACTGTCGCCGGAAGCTCTGGACTGGCGAGGCGCAGTGTAGGCCTGGTGTGTGGTGCCGGCACTGGTGGTACCGGACTGGGGACACGCACCTCAGGGTGAGTGCGAGGAGCAGGAACAGGGAGTACTGGACCCTGGAGTCGCACTGGAGGCCTGGTGTGTGGTGCCGGCACTGGTGGTACCGGGATGAGGACACGCACCTCAGGGCGAGTGCGGGGAGGAGGAACAGGGCGTACAGGGCTCTGGAGACGCACAGGAAGCCTGGTGCGTGGTGTTGGCACTGGTGGTACTGGGCTGGGAACACACACCTCAGGGTGAGTACGGGGAGCAGGCACAGGAGGTGTACTGGAGGTATGGAGTGTAGAGCTGACACAACCCGTCCTGGCTGGATGTTTATACTCGCCCTGCAAATGCAGGGCGCTGGCACAGGACGCACTGGGCTGTGCAGACTCACAGTACACAAAGCCGGTGCAGGATATATATATCCTATATAGGATATATATATCCTATCCTATCCTGGTGACCAGGAGCGCTGATTTGTCAACCTCCTTCCTGGCTGGATGCCCATTCTAGCCCGGCCAATGCGAGGAGCTGGAATAGAGCGCACCGGGCTAGAATAGCGCACTGGAGACACCGTGCGCATCTCTGCATATCACGGTGCCTGACCAGTTACACTCTCCCCACGTTAAGCACGAGGAATTGGCTTGGGTCTCCCTCCTGACTCAAACAATCTCTTCGTGTGCCTCCCCCCAAAAATCTTGGGGCTGCCTCTCGGGCTTCCGTGCTAGCCGTGTACCTTTATATCGTCGCCGTTCCTCCATTCTCCTGTGTCCCTCCTCGCACTGCTCCAAAGAATCCCATGCAGGCTCTGGCACTCTCCCTGGATCGATCGACCACCTCTCAATCTCCTCCCAGGTTGTTACCCACTCATCCTTCTCCCGGGTCCATTTCTCCATTAAGCGCTGTTCCTCCCATTCACGCTGCTTGGTCCTTTTATGGTGGGTTATTCTGTCACGTTCGTTATATGGAGGAGACCAAGGCGCAGCATGATGTGAATACATACTTATTTAATGAAGAAAACACTAAACAAACTTACAAAAACGAATGTGACGCTATAATATAATAGTGCAGACATAGGCAACTAACCATAGACAATAACCCACAGAGAACCTAAGGAATATGGCTGCCTAAATATGGTTCCCAATCAGAGACAATGATAAACAGCTGCCTCTAATTGAGAACCAATCTAGGCAACCATAGACATACAGTACATAACACCTAGACTAGTAAACACCCCCATAAACATACAAAACCCCTAGACAAGACAAAAACACATAAATCACCCTTGTCACATCCTGACCTAACCAAAATAATAAAGAAAACAAAGAATACTAAGGTCAGGGCGTGACACATAGAGACCAGGAAGTAAAACCACATCCTAACGACTTGTACCGTAGCACTAAACTCCAACCAAATAAGCTATCATTATGGACTACAACGTGTCCAATATCAGGAACTATGGGCTCTTGTACGTCCAGAATTACATTGTACTTTGTTAACACCATTTGGGATTAGGCTGCCATAGCTCTGCAGGTACCACATATACTTTGTTTAATTTGTATCGGGCTGTATGAAGGTGAACTGATTTGCCTGGCACTGGGAGAACTCACTGACACAGGTTACAATTATATATTTGGTGTTTTCAATGTTTCTTTAACCACATATCTTCACGTCTCGTCAATCAGAGGTCAGTGGATATATTACTGAACCAGCCTCTTTAGTGAAGCCCATTTGTCCAGTGGAAATAATAATGAATTGATTCCTATTTACCAAATGTACTGCAAATTATTGTCACAAATGTGAACTTGATACACTAACAGAAATGTACATGTGATCAAGTAACATAGATGTACTGTATGTCTAACACTGTTTAAAGTTCAATGTAATAACAGAAAATACATTGGGTCTTTTGGTCGGTGTTGTTGATGTGGAGGGAGGGGTTGGAGCTGAAGTTTCAGCATCTCCTGGGTGTGTTCACCTGGTCAGCAGAGAGGGAGGAGAGAAACTCTAGAAACTCATCTCTCTTTCCCCTGTCTCGGAATCTCACAACCAAACTATGGGGAGGGAAGAGGACAGCTAACTGGGTAGGTGTGCCATCATTTTAAGCTGCACTATAAAAGAATAATTATGATATATTGAAACAATTTGATTTTCTTTGAAGAAATGTTTAGCACCTTTTGTAAGTTTCTGTTTGAAATTATTTGAATGGTGCCATTTGCTTAGTACTCTGTGTATTTTTATGAAGTTGAGACGGACTACACTCTTAAAGTGGCGGACAAGCCATCTGGCCATCATTTGCCTGGAATGCTTTGGGCTGGTCCACTTTTAGCCAAGTGGGCCTGTCTAACTAGTTATTTTATTTGTGGAAAATTATCATTATCTGGCTAATAATGGGGGCCTCAAGGTAAAAAAAATGTGCCAGTGTTTTAGAAATGCCCATGGACGAATACTGGTCCCAGTCCGCCCCTGCACTCTTAGAAAAACAGGGTTCCAAAAGGGTTCTACAGCTGTCCTCATAGGATAATCTTTTGAATAACAGTTTTTGTTCATAGAATAATATTTTCCTCTGTGAAATGGTTCCACATGGAACCCAAAAGGCTTATTCAAAGGGTTCTCCTATGGGAACAGCCAAAGAACCCTTTAAGGTTCTAGATAGCAACATTTTTCTAGGTGTAGAAGTAAAATTTAATGTCTGATAATAGTGTGAGTAAAAATATAGACAGTGAAAGTCAGTAGATTTACTGATAGTAAATTTAGTACATTTGTGAAAATCCATAGATTTAGAGAGACTTGAGACATGCTTTTACATCTCATCACATCTACCTGAAATTAGACTATATATTTTTGACATCTTTCAAAGTGCATGTTTGGTTAATGAAAGTTTATTCCATGTAGTGTTCCCATAGTAACTGCAATGCTACTTTGGTAGTCAAATCATCTTATCATAACTTGGTCATTTTGTTTAACTGGAAAGGCACAGCATTTCCTGTTAACGCTCAGAAGGAAATTGTGCACATGAGTTTAGACTTCAAAACTAACTTAGACACAGACAATTCTTTCTTAGACATTTTATTCTCCATGAAATCTTTAAAAAAGGTTTGGATTGATAAATGATTGTGTTTTAACTTTAGTTCACAACAGCAATGCTTCTCTTGAGTTGCAATATAAGGGTTGGGAGCATTAAACCATAATCTCTTCACAGTGGCCACGATACAGCCAGTACTTCTACTCCTGCTACTGGGTAAGAGATCAGATGGGATGAATATTCCTCTCTTGGTATTATAACCAACCCGGTATGACTTATCTAGTTGACCATGTATTCAAAGTAGTTGGGTAGTGGTTCAGAACCTTTCAACATCTATTTATGTACAATGAGCTTCAGTTCAACCAACATTTAAGATGACATCTACAGAACTCTTTCCTTGAGTGGACACATTAATATTTTAGTACAGTGATTATGAATTTGAAATGCTAGTCCTAAAGTTGATGTGAGCATCACAATCTAAACAGAGAAAGAGATTCACCATCCCAAAAATAACTTATTTCTGATGTGATATTTATCCCCACAGCAGCCATGTCCTCACCAGTGTTTGGGACTGAGAAATCAGTACTGGAGGGAACCTCTGTGACCCTTATCTGCAGATGCCTTGGGGATATAAAGCTTGAGACACGCTAGGGAGGAACTTGTGGAACTTTTCAGTGTAATGATCCCATAATGGAAGATCAATCCAAATAAAAAATGAACGCTGAAGTTGGAACAATGAAACTCACCACTTTAAAACGACAGCCAACAGACAGTGGGAGCTACTGCTGCAGAGTCTATGTCCCTGGATGGTTCAATGATCTTAAACAATCCTACAGCGTGAGGGTAGTTAAAGGTAAGTGTTGCTCACTTCATACTATGGGTTATCAATGGGTTTTGCTCAGTGCAGATGTTACCTTACAGTAGGAAGGAACATGAAGGTTTAACATCTTCTTCTCCATGTATAAATTGTTGTATTTCTACATTATTATTGTGTATCATTGTGTTCTCTCATTAAGTCTGTACTGCTGTTAGTGTCCTTTAGCTGCCTAGTTGTGCTTTATCCTATGCCCTTTCTGATGGTCTGTGTGGTGAAATCCAGTATGTCTTGGTTACAGGTTGTGAGAGGGACCTACGGGACAATGTCAATATTCTGGGAAACGATATTGCTACTCAGCCATTTACAACCAAAAATGCAAGTCAGTGCAGACAGGAATGCACCAAAAATGACACGTGTCAGTACTTCACATTTGTTGGGGGAAAGGTAGAAAAAATAGACAGGTACATGCTCATGAAGCTTATTTTTTATGCTTGGGCAAACAAAGGCAGCAATATAAGTTTTAGATCCGCACCATTCTGATAACTACTATGAGATTCTTTGTGATATTTAACAAGTGTTTCTTAAAGGCCTCGAATGGTGATACACCTGAAATTACAATACTGCACCTCCAACATGCAACCTCAGGGTACTCTCTGAGACACTGCAGTGGTAAAGGCGAGTACATACAGTTAATGTATATTTGAGTTGTCATTTATTTTGTCAATTGAATATCTAGTCAATATCTAATAATTACAGAGGTAGACTTTACTAATAGGGCCTCTTAAACAGGATTACATAGACATGGATATCTACCTCTGTCATGTTGTGTTTCTGTTTATTCCATCATCTCTGTTGAAGGTGTAGCTTAGTTACATCAAGGTCATCAATCAAGCATCAGAGCTCTTTAAAGAGGGCCTTTGCAGACCAATTTCCTGTGAACTCTATATTCTGTAGTCTATTATAAAGTACTATACAGTACTGTCACTACTATGTATTTGTAAGGTTCCTTGTGTTCTTTTTCTTTGTGTTCCTGAACGTAGCCCTGTTTCTTTGTGTTCCTGAACGTAGCCCTGTTTCTTTGTGTTCTGGAACGTAGCCTGTCTTTCATTTTTGTTAATTGATTTCGCCTGTGTTCGTTTCTCAACTGGTCTCATCAGCTCCCGATTTAGTTCAGTTCTTTCTGTTTGTATGCTTGTGAGGTATTGTTTGTTTTTGACATGCCTACCTGTGTTTGACCATTGCCTGCCTGTGACCACGATTCCTACCTTCTGCGAAGGCTTTATAAACATCTGCCGCGCTCTGCGAGTGAATCTAAACCTTTTTCTCCATGAGTGTTCATTACAGTATTCACTATTAGTCATTGATGCACAGGACACGTCCATATTCATGAGATAAATTAGTTGGAGTTTTGAATGAGTTTGCAAATGTATGAATTTGCCTCTGTCACATGCTCTATGTTACTCTACTATCAAACAATATGTGTTGCCTATATTTTAGAATAGAAACAGCGGAAGCTAAAGATGGTAATGTTTGCCACTCAACACAACAAGCAGTCTGATAAGCATTTTCCTCTGTATTTCAAATAGTCACCTACTCAGCCAAAAAGTACAGCCTTGTCCTTGAGGAGAAAAACTGGATCGAAGCACAAGAGTACTGCAGCCAACACTACACAAACCTGTCCATCATACACATAGAAGAGGATTGGGAGGCAATTCAACCCTCTTTGAGTATTTTCAGTGGTGATGTGTGGATTGGGCTCCATAGGTCTGGTCCAACTGAAAAGTGGAGGTGGTCTGATGGAGAGGACTTCATGTTCTTTAAATGTGAAAAAGGTTTTGGCGGCCATAACTGGGGTCATGACTGTGTCTTGTCTATTTCATCTCACTGGAAACCAGTGGTGTGTGCAGCTCCAAGGTCCTGTGTGTGTCAATGAGGTAAGGACATACTGTCTTTAACTCACTCCCTCTGTCATCAATGGAAAATCCAGCTTGTCATTGAACAAATGGGATTGATTGATTGCACAACACCTTGTCATGACTCTCACTCCTGGGTGAGGATCAAAGATAGCCCCCCCCCCCAGAGAGACAGTTGGCAAAATCTTTAACATTAAAAGATTGAACATTAAAACAATATTTCTAACGTAAAGAATATGGGAAATGGTTGGTTGGGATCCAAACAATAATCATGTCAAAAGTGTATTGTTTTGTGAGATCATTAAGATCATTATTGAAGAAGGCTCAACCTACATCCCAGAAACCCCCTCTCTACAGTTGGCTACTATCTGCATTGCTCTTTCCTCCCTTAAACTCCCTCCCGTTTACAGTCTAGACTCACTCTACTAGTAATAGTCTTTAGAATGAGCCAAAACATAATGGTAAGACCTGGTCGTATAAGATACATCAATGTCCTCTTATCTTGTGTATAAGATGTTTTAACAGATCTCCACTAGAGGGCTCTCCATGGCACCCTGGACAGTCTGCACACAGACACCACACTGATCTGCCAGAGACTACCACACTCATGGTCTGGAAGGAACCTGCATTTCAATTCATTATAGTATTAAGCCACTATTATTATTCATATTATTATTAGTAGTACTTTTATAATATTAGTTTTTTTAACTTTGATAATATTAGTAATATTATAATATAGTAATATTATACTCTCTATTATATGATATTACTTAATGATACTATATTTATATATACTGACTCATAAGCATTGTTATTTGACCTATAATTTACTGTAATACTTTGATTGTTTAAAAATAGAGTAAAGAAAGGTAAAGTAAAAGTTATTACCTGAAAATGATGTATCTGACTGTGATCTGTACTGTTTGATAACACTATTTAGATAGAATGTAATTGTTGTTATTTTGTACTTTCTGAATAAACATCCATTTAGAGTTTGATCAGTGTGAAATGTCATTCTTCATAGAAAGTACATTGAGTGATGAATCAAAAGCAGTTAAAATGGTCATAATCCAACCCTAAGATTTGAGAGGTGTTCAGTGATGTCTAGACTGAATTGACTTAATCCATAATTCAAGAAGGACTGAAGTAGTCCATCTTAACTGTCAACGACAATGAGCCTGACATCTCAGAAAACAACTTTTGACCTAATATTGCCATTAGATTTTTAGGGTGGCAAGATGTCTGTGACATATGTAATGTTGACACACAATTGCACTGATGGGCTGTATTTATGCAACACTGCTCTCCAAAACATAAACTCAATCAATTCCTCCCAGGTGCAGCCCCTGATTTCTTCTTCAGCCAGCAGTCCTTGGATGAGTCCTTCAGTGACACCTGAGCAGTCGACACATGTAAGTGTTTATGGTTAAATACTACAATTGAAGTCGGAAGTTTACATACACTTAGGTTGGAATCATTAAAACTCGATTTTCAACCACTCCACAAATTTCTTGTTAACAAACTATAGTTTTGGCAAGTCGGTTAGGACATCTACCTTGTACATGACACAAGTCATTTTTTCAACAATTGTTTACAGACAGATTATTTCACTTATAATTCACTGTATCACAATTCCAGTGGATCAGAAGTTGACATACACTAAGTTGACTGTGCCTTTAAACAGCTTGGAAAATTCCAGAAAATTATGTCATGGCTTTAGAGGTTTCTGATAGGCTAATTGACATCATTTGAGTCAATTGGAAGTGTACCTGTGGATGTATTTCAAGGCCTACCTTCATACTGTTTGCTTGACATCATGGGAAAATCAAAAGAAATCAGCCAAGACCTCAGAAAAACAATTGTAGACATCCACAAGTCTGGTTCATCCTTGGGAGCAATTTCCAAATGCTTGAAGGTACCACGTTCATCTGTACAAACAATAGTACGCAAGTAGAAACACCATGGGACCACGCAGCCGTCATACCGCTCAGAAAGGAGACGCGTTTTGTCTCCTAGAGATGAATGTACTTTGGTGTGTAATGTGCAAATCAATCATAGAACAACAGCAAAAGACATTGTGAAGATGCTGGAGGAAACAGAGATTGTTCCTTTGCACAGGGGTGAGACTAATCTTTTTTTGTTTTGCGTATATATTTTTTATAAACAGAAAGAGAGGAGGACAGTAGGGAAAGAGAGACAGAGGTTGCACCATGGCACTAGGCCATATTCAAACCGACACTGACACCATAGACATGTGTTCCAGAGGTTGTGTCATTACCGCTAGACCAGACAGGACACAAGATCTTATTGGGGTTATTCTGGTTTATTTCTGTAAGACGGGTGCAGGGATGGCATTTTAGCACCAGTACGGTCTCACTTTAACAAGCACTGTCAGATGCCAGACAGGAATGTTTCATGTATCCTACACCACTGTTGAGGGATTAAATGAAATGATATATTCATCTGGTTTCTATTATGAGATAGATTGCTACTACACAGTTCCAAAGTAATTTACAGCCTTAAAAGGAAAAATTACTTATTTATTGTAAATAAGCTGAATCTCATTTGAGTAGTTGTCTCATCTTCTCATTCCTATGTCCCTCTAGAAAAGAGAATGAAGCAGACCATTGTAAGGATGTCTTTGAAATCTAACTCAGGAGCTGACCTCAATGACCCAGTGGTAAAGGAACAGATGTTGGAGCAGGTACAGTAGTCCTACATCTCCCACATCAGAAATCAGCCTTTCTCATGGCTACCCATGTATTTCCATGGAAATGTATAACGTTTATTTGAAAGTAATAAATATATAGATATTTTTAAATGCATTCATGATTTGCGTAAATGTAATATACCAACTTACTCTTGTTAAAAATATGAAATGGTATTTCATTTGGTGAAGAACACATGACTTGTGTAGGACTCGAAAATCAAAGTTTAGGACTTGAGACTTGACGGTCTTGACTTGAGACTTACTTGTAAAACAATGACTTGGTCCCACCTCTGCCTTTTTGTGTCAGTTATGCAAATCACCCCCATTATGTTGTCTGTTGTTCAGAGTCCCTTGTAATAGTGTGTTTTTAGTTTTTGCATCCAACTGACAGTATGGAAATGAAGTAGTGTTTGTTTTCTAAGGTCAGTGTGGGTCTGGATGAAGCGGACCAGTCATGATGATGCAGCAGGAGAGGGATAGAAGGTCCAAGAGAACTAAAATATTCAAGCTTACTGTAAGTAACCCTAGTACCTCATAACATATTATATAAATAACATTATTTTAGTTCAGACAAAGTTTATAAAATAGTTAGGTTTTTGCTTATGAAAGCACATTTTATATTAGTTTCAGGTATGAGCCAGATGCAGACTGTGTCAAAAAAACAAGTTTATTTCTAGTACAGTGGCAGGCAAGCGACAGGTCAAAGAAAGGCAGAGGTCAGTAAACCAGAGGGTGCAAAAGGTCCAGAATGGTAGGCAGTCTCAGGGTCAGGGCAGGCAGGGGTCAATAATCCAGAGTAGTGGGGCAAGGTACAGAACGGCAGGCTCAGGGTCAGGGCAGGCAGAACGGTCAAAACTGGGAAGGACTAGATAACAGGAACAAGACAGACCGAACAAACACTGGTAGGTTTAACGAAACAAAACAAACCGGCAACAGACAGAAAATTTGGAGTATGAATGTAGTATTATAATATGTTCATTGTACAGGGTATAATAAGTTTGTTGTACAGTGAAGAGAAGGGTATTAAAAAGGATATTTGTGAATTTTCAAGATTGTAGTTAAAACATGTTTAGTAACATGTTTTAGTGAGGGATTTGCAGAGTGTAGAATTCTTCATAATGAGAAATATGTTACACATTTCATGAATTCATTGACGTGAATACACTATCAAATGACATTTCCTGAACCAAGATGGCCTCCCGGTCAGGTAACCTACCCTATAAAGGTGACTGCCGAGCACCCCAAGCAATCTTTGGTTCGGCAGACATCAGAGGACTCGCATCCAGTATGAGTTCATGACAAAAACATACTTTGCCAGTTCTCTATTGATGTGTTTTGCCCTCTGCTGAGATGGTTTTTGGTGCTACAATAAATTGCATTCTTGCCCACCTCACTGTCTATCTGGAACCCAATTGGCTGTTAGCATCCAACAACTAGTCTTACGTCTTGGTACACTGCAACTCTACTCTAACCTGGTCTTACAAGCCACTTCATCAGTTATTTCATTCACACTCACTTATGGATGTTACTGTTGACATTCTTAAAAGAAATATGTTTGATTAGTGACAACCGTATTACCATTATTTTCACCCTCTTGCATGAATGGTGAGATGGAGGCACTAATTGAAACAGTGTTTTTTTTTGCCCACATCATGGTGGTATGTTTCAGAGAACTGTAAAGATGGAGACTGTTGTAACATCATTATAATAATTAGGTGCCTACATTTGTCCTGTTTCATAAATGAATTGGAAATATGCTGTTTTTGCATATCCCACTCCCCTTGAGACACCCTCAGAGAGTGGGGTCACAGCCGGAGATCAGCCATTATTGACAGCGACCCTGGTGTGTAATTAGGGTTAAGTACTTTGCTCAAGGGCACATTGACAGATTTTCACCGAATTGGATCAGGGATTCAAACCAGCAACATTTCGGTTACTGGCCCAACGCTTTTAACCACTAGTACGGTAACACACCGTTATGAGTGTGACCGTATGACAGATATGCATGTCATGAACCTAATCAACATTTGTATATTATAATTTTCCCTAGTGTCATGGTCTGTTGACTGCGTCAGCTATTACAGTCATAAACACTGGCTCATGGATAGCAGGGGAGAGGTGTGGGGTTCTTGCTTATTCCTGTAGTTGATGGCTGTTATGCATGAATCAACTTTATAAATCAACCACCATGAATCATTTAGCAAAGATTCAAAGTATTTGACACCATATATTTGATTTACAATGTAGTTATTTAGCAAACGCATGTATCTAAATAGACATACTAAAATCAGATCCTGACCACTGGTAGCACTGTGCTATAACCAAGCTACCTGTATGGACTAGAAAGTGGTCATACTCAAACAATGAGCTTTTACACATCCAGATTTACAGTACATTGCACTTTGTTTACACATTAGGGCATTCGACTGTCAGTATCGGGGATATGCAAGAAACGCATGCATGTTGGGAAACACATTTCCATTACATACTCATACAAGTGTGTAACAGGACAAGTATAAGCACCACCAAGTTATTATTATACAGTCGTGCAGTACCACATACAAGCAGCCTTTTAAAAGTGTATTTTTAAAAACTTTGCATTGGGTTGTTGGAAGACGGCCTGCTTTGCATGGTGCTGGGAGAACTCACTGACACAGGTTAAAAACGATATCTGTGGTTCGTTTAAAAAAAACATCTCATTAATCAGAGGTCAGTGTACATTGTACTGTATGATGCAGTTTTTTTTGTGAAGCCCATGTCCAGTGCAAACACAATGAATTGATTGGTGGTTCCCAAATGTACTGCATATTACAATGACAAATGTAAACTTGATACACTGACAGAAATGTACATTCGTTTAGGCAACTTAGATGTACTGCCTTTTTTTTGTATGTAAAAAGTTCACTAAATACAGAGAAAATAAATGAGGCCTATTGGTCAGTGTTTTACATGGAGGGAGGGGTTGGAACTTTCAGCATCAACGGGGTGCATTCAGTATGATAGAACTGT